>NC_089653.1:0-32500 GCF_037042795.1 Molothrus aeneus | reverse complement strand
TTCCTTCCTTCCTTCCTTCCTTCCTTCCTTCCTTCCTTCCTTCCTTCCTTCCTTCCTTCCTTCCTTCCTTCCTTCCTTCCTTCCTTCCTTCCTTCCTTCCTTCCTTCCTTCCTTCCTTCCTTCCTTCCTTCCTTCCTTCCTTCCTTCCTTCCTTCCGCCACTTCCTTCCTTCCGCCACTTCCTTCCTTCCGCCACTTCCTTCCTTCCGCCACTTCCTTCCTTCCGCCACTTCCTTCCTTCCGCCACTTCCTTCCTTCCGCCACTTCCTTCCGCCACTTCCTTCCGCCACTTCCTTCCTTCCTTCCGCCACTTCCTTCCTTCCTTCCGCCACTTCCTTCCTTCCGCCACTTCCTTCCTTCCGCCACTTCCTTCCTTCCGCCACTTCCTTCCTTCCGCCACTTCCTTCCTTCCGCCACTTCCTTCCGCCACTTCCTTCCGCCACTTCCTTCCTTCCTTCCGCCACTTCCTTCCTTCCTTCCGCCACTTCCTTCCTTCCGCCACTTCCTTCCTTCCGCCACATCCTTCCTTCCGCCACTTCCTTCCGCCACTTCCTTCCTTCCGCCACTTCCTTCCGCCACTTCCTTCCTTCCGCCACTTCCTTCCGCCACTTCCTTCCGCCACTTCCTTCCGCCACTTCCGCCACTTCCTTCCTTCCGCCACTTCCTTCCTTCTGCCATTTCCTTCCGCCACTTCCTTCCGCCACTTCCTTCCTTCCTTCCTTCCTTCCTTCCTTCCTTCCTTCCTTCCGCCACTTCCTTCCTTCCTTCCGCCACTTCCTTCCTTCCGCCACTTCCTTCCTTCCGCCACTTCCTTCCGCCACTTCCTTCCGCCACTTCCTTCCGCCACTTCCTTCCTTCCGCCACTTCCTTCCTTCCTTCCTTCCGCCACTTCCTTCCTTCCTTCCGCCACTTCCTTCCTTCCGCCACTTCCTTCCTTCCGCCACTTCCTTCCTTCCTTCCTTCCTTCCTTCCTTCCTTCCTTCCGCCACTTCCTTCCTTCCTTCCTTCCTTCCTTCCGCCACTTCCTTCCTTCCTTCCTTCCTTCCGCCACTTCCTTCCTTCCTTCCTTCCTTCCGCCACTTCCTTCCTTCCTTCCTTCCTTCCTTCCGCCACTTCCTTCCGCCACTTCCTTCCTTCCGCCACTTCCTTCCGCCACTTCCTTCCTTCCGCCACTTCCTTCCTTCCTTCCTTCCGCCACTTCCTTCCTTCCGCCACTTCCTTCCTTCCTTCCTTCCTTCCGCCACTTCCTTCCTTCCTTCCTTCCTTCCGCCACTTCCTTCCTTCCTTCCTTCCTTCCTTCCTTCCTTCCTTCCGCCACTTCCTTCCGCCACTTCCTTCCGCCACTTCCTTCCTTCCGCCACTTCCTTCCGCCACTTCCTTCCTTCCGCCACTTCCTTCCTTCCTTCCGCCACTTCCTTCCGCCACTTCCTTCCGCCACTTCCTTCCGCCACTTCCTTCCTTCCGCCACTTCCTTCCTTCCGCCACTTCCTTCCGCAACTTCCTTCCTTCCGCCACTTCCTTCCTTCCGCCACTTCCTTCCTTCCGCCACTTCCTTCCGCCACTTCCTTCCGCCACTTCCTTCCGCCACTTCCTTCCGCCATTTCCTTCCTTCCTTCCGCCACTTCCTTCCTTCCGCCACTTCCTTCCGCCACTTCCTTCCTTCCGCCACTTCCTTCCTTCCGCCACTTCCTTCCTTCCTTCCTTCCTTCCTTCCTTCCTTCCTTCCTTCCTTCCTTCCTTCCTTCCTTCCTTCCTTCCTTCCTTCCTTCCTTCCTTCCTTCCTTCCTTCCTTCCGCCACTTCCTTCCTTCCGCCACTTCCTTCCTTCCTTCCTTCCGCCACTTCCTTCCTTCCTTCCTTCCTTCCGCCACTTCCTTCCTTCCTTCCTTCCGCCACTTCCTTCCTTCCTTCCTTCCGCCACTTCCTTCCGCCACTTCCTTCCGCCACTTCCTTCCTTCCTTCCGCCACTTCCTTCCTTCCGCCACTTCCTTCCGCCACTTCCTTCCGCCACTTCCTTCCGCCACTTCCTTCCGCCACTTCCTTCCGCCACTTCCTTCCTTCCGCCACTTCCTTCCTTCCGCCACTTCCTTCCTTCCTTCCGCCACTTCCTTCCTTCCGCCACTTCCTTCCGCCACTTCCTTCCTTCCGCCACTTCCTTCCTTCCTTCCTTCCTTCCTTCCGCCACTTCCTTCCTTCCTTCCGCCACTTCCTTCCGCCACTTCCTTCCTTCCGCCACTTCCTTCCTTCCGCCACTTCCTTCCTTCCTTCCTTCCGCCACTTCCTTCCTTCCTTCCGCCACTTCCTTCCTTCCTTCCGCCACTTCCTTCCTTCCTTCCGCCACTTCCTTCCTTCCGCCACTTCCTTCCTTCCGCCACTTCCTTCCTTCCTTCCGCCACTTCCTTCCTTCCTTCCGCCACTTCCTTCCGCCACTTCCTTCCGCCACTTCCTTCCGCCACTTCCTTCCTTCCTTCCTTCCGCCACTTCCTTCCGCCACTTCCTTCCTTCCGCCACTTCCTTCCGCCACTTCCTTCCTTCCTTCCGCCACTTCCTTCCGCCACTTCCTTCCGCCACTTCCTTCCTTCCTTCCGCCACTTCCTTCCGCCACTTCCTTCCGCCACTTCCTTCCGCCACTTCCTTCCGCCACTTCCTTCCTTCCGCCACTTCCTTCCTTCCGCCACTTCCTTCCGCCACTTCCTTCCTTCCTTCCGCCACTTCCTTCCGCCACTTCCTTCCGCCACTTCCTTCCTTCCGCCACTTCCTTCCTTCCGCCACTTCCTTCCTTCCGCCACTTCCTTCCTTCCTTCCTTCCGCCACTTCCTTCCTTCCGCCACTTCCTTCCTTCCTTCCGCCACTTCCTTCCTTCCGCCACTTCCTTCCTTCCTTCCGCCACTTCCTTCCTTCCTTCCGCCACTTCCTTCCGCCACTTCCTTCCGCCACTTCCTTCCTTCCGCCACTTCCTTCCTTCCGCCACTTCCTTCCGCCACTTCCTTCCTTCCGCCACTTCCTTCCGCCACTTCCTTTCCTTCCTTTCTTTCCTTTCTTTCCTCTCTTTCCTGGTTCAGAGCAAATTTGGGAGAGAATCTCCAAAGGGGCTCCTCTAGGAAAGCAGATTCAATCAGCCCCTCCCTCCAACCAGTCCAACTGTTTATTAAACAATAAAACCTAAACAATATTAAACCATAAAACCCCTTGTTGCTCCAAAAGAGATGACAAACTGAGGAAGTCCCCTCCCCGGGTTGCAGTTCAGCTCACTCAGGCTCTTATCAGTCCCTCCGGTGCTGGAAATGTCGCAGGCGAGGCGCTGCCTAGTGGGCCACAGGTGCTAGCTGCCGGTGCTCTTCTGGGTGTTCAGTCCAGAGCAGGTTTCAAGAGGTCCAAAGAAAAGGGAAAAAAGAAGAAAAACCACAGTCCAGGGAACTACTTTGCCTCAGCAAGCTAAACTAACTAAAAGCAAAGGAGAGCTCTGTCCTGCTGTCTGTTCATCCACAGACAACACAGTCCAGGAGCAGGAATCTGGAGGACTGAGTACAGTGTATGAAAACAACTGCATGCTTCTTCTCTCCCCGAAACAAGGCCTAAAGGTGCAAAACTTACTATTCACAAACAGAACAAGACGATTGAGGATAAAAACATCATATAGTCAACCCAGGACTCTTTCTTTCTTTGTTATCTTCCTTCCTTCCTTCCTTCCTTCCTTCCTTCCTTCCTTCCTTCCTTCCTTCCTTCCTTCCTTCCTTCCTTCCTTCCTTCCTTCCTTCCTTCCTTCCTTCCTTCCTTCCTTCCTTCCTTCCTTCCTTCCTTCCTTCCTTCCTTCCTTCCTTCCTTCCTTCCTTCCTTCCTTCCTTCCTTCCTTCCTTCCGCCACTTCCTTCCTTCCGCCACTTCCTTCCGCCACTTCCTTCCGCCACTTCCTTCCGCCACTTCCTTCCGCCACTTCCTTCCGCCACTTCCTTCCTTCCTTCCTTCCTTCCTTCCTTCCTTCCTTCCTTCCTTCCTTCCTTCCTTCCTTCCTTCCGCCACTTCCTTCCTTCCGCCACTTCCTTCCTTCCGCCACTTCCTTCCTTCCGCCACTTCCTTCCTTCCGCCACTTCCTTCCTTCCGCCACTTCCTTCCTTCCGCCACTTCCTTCCTTCCGCCACTTCCTTCCGCCACTTCCTTCCTTCCTTCCTTCCTTCCTTCCGCCACTTCCTTCCTTCCTTCCTTCCTTCCTTCCTTCCTTCCTTCCTTCCTTCCTTCCTTCCTTCCTTCCTTCCTTCCTTCCTTCCTTCCTTCCTTCCTTCCTTCCTTCCTTCCTTCCTTCCTTCCTTCCTTCCTTCCTTCCTTCCTTCCTTCCTTCCTTCCTTCCTTCCTTCCTTCCTTCCTTCCTTCCTTCCTTCCGCCACTTCCTTCCTTCCGCCACTTCCTTCCTTCCGCCACTTCCTTCCTTCCTTCCTTCCGCCACTTCCTTCCGCCACTTCCTTCCGCCACTTCCTTCCTTCCTTCCGCCACTTCCTTCCTTCCTTCCGCCACTTCCTTCCTTCCTTCCTTCCTTCCGCCACTTCCTTCCTTCCTTCCGCCACTTCCTTCCTTCCTTCCGCCACTTCCTTCCTTCCTTCCGCCACTTCCTTCCTTCCGCCACTTCCTTCCTTCCGCCACTTCCTTCCTTCCGCCACTTCCTTCCGCCACTTCCTTCCGCCACTTCCTTCCGCCACTTCCTTCCTTCCGCCACTTCCTTCCTTCCTTCCTTCCTTCCGCCACTTCCTTCCTTCCTTCCTTCCGCCACTTCCTTCCTTCCGCCACTTCCTTCCTTCCTTCCGCCACTTCCTTCCTTCCTTCCGCCACTTCCTTCCTTCCTTCCTTCCGCCACTTCCTTCCTTCCGCCACTTCCTTCCTTCCGCCACTTCCTTCCTTCCGCCACTTCCTTCCTTCCTTCCGCCACTTCCTTCCTTCCTTCCGCCACTTCCTTCCTTCCATCCGCCACTTCCTTCCGCCACTTCCTTCCTTCCGCCACTTCCTTCCTTCCGCCACTTCCTTCCTTCCGCCACTTCCTTCCTTCCTTCCTTCCACCACTTCCTTCCTTCCGCCACTTCCTTCCTTCCTTCCTTCCTTCCTTCCTTCCTTCCTTCCTTCCTTCCTTCCTTCCTTCCTTCCTTCCTTCCTTCCTTCCTTCCTTCCTTCCTTCCTTCCTTCCTTCCTTCCTTCCTTCCTTCCTTCCTTCCTTCCTTCCTTCCTTCCTTCCTTCCTTCCTTCCTTCCTTCCTTCCTTCCTTCCTTCCTTCCTTCCGCCACTTCCTTCCGCCACTTCCTTCCGCCACTTCCTTCCGCCACTTCCTTCCGCCACTTCCTTCCGCCACTTCCTTCCGCCACTTCCTTCCGCCACTTCCTTCCTTCCGCCACTTCCTTCCACCACTTCCTTCCTTCCGCCACTTCCTTCCTTCCTTCCGCCACTTCCTTCCGCCACTTCCTTCCTTCCGCCACTTCCTTCCTTCCGCCACTTCCTTCCTTCCTTCCGCCACTTCCTTCCTTCCTTCCGCCACTTCCTTCCTTCCGCCACTTCCTTCCTTCCTTCCTTCCTTCCTTCCTTCCGCCACTTCCTTCCTTCCTTCCGCCACTTCCTTCCTTCCTTCCGCCACTTCCTTCCTTCCGCCACTTCCTTCCTTCCGCCACTTCCTTCCTTCCGCCACTTCCTTCCTTCCGCCACTTCCTTCCGCCACTTCCTTCCGCCACTTCCTTCCTTCCGCCACTTCCTTCCTTCCTTCCGCCACTTCCTTCCTTCCTTCCTTCCGCCACTTCCTTCCTTCCGCCACTTCCTTCCTTCCTTCCTTCCTTCCGCCACTTCCTTCCTTCCTTCCGCCACTTCCGCCACTTCCGCCACTTCCGCCACTTCCTTCCGCCACTTCCTTCCTTCCGCCACTTCCTTCCTTCCTTCCTTCCTTCCTTCCTTCCTTCCTTCCTTCCTTCCTTCCTTCCTTCCTTCCTTCCTTCCTTCCTTCCTTCCTTCCTTCCTTCCTTCCTTCCTTCCTTCCTTCCTTCCTTCCTTCCTTCCTTCCTTCCTTCCGCCACTTCCTTCCTTCCGCCACTTCCTTCCTTCCGCCACTTCCTTCCTTCCGCCACTTCCTTCCTTCCGCCACTTCCTTCCTTCCGCCACTTCCTTCCTTCCGCCACTTCCTTCCTTCCGCCACTTCCTTCCTTCCGCCACTTCCTTCCGCCACTTCCTTCCGCCACTTCCTTCCTTCCTTCCGCCACTTCCTTCCTTCCGCCACTTCCTTCCTTCCGCCACTTCCTTCCTTCCGCCACTTCCTTCCTTCCGCCACTTCCTTCCTTCCGCCACTTCCTTCCGCCACTTCCTTCCGCCACTTCCTTCCTTCCTTCCGCCACTTCCTTCCTTCCTTCCGCCACTTCCTTCCTTCCGCCACTTCCTTCCTTCCGCCACTTCCTTCCTTCCGCCACTTCCTTCCTTCCGCCACTTCCTTCCGCCACTTCCTTCCTTCCGCCACTTCCTTCCGCCACTTCCTTCCGCCACTTCCTTCCGCCACTTCCGCCACTTCCTTCCTTCCGCCACTTCCTTCCTTCTGCCATTTCCTTCCGCCACTTCCTTCCGCCACTTCCTTCCTTCCTTCCTTCCTTCCTTCCTTCCTTCCTTCCGCCACTTCCTTCCTTCCTTCCGCCACTTCCTTCCTTCCTTCCGCCACTTCCTTCCTTCCGCCACTTCCTTCCTTCCGCCACTTCCTTCCGCCACTTCCTTCCGCCACTTCCTTCCGCCACTTCCTTCCTTCCGCCACTTCCTTCCTTCCTTCCTTCCGCCACTTCCTTCCTTCCTTCCGCCACTTCCTTCCTTCCGCCACTTCCTTCCTTCCGCCACTTCCTTCCTTCCTTCCTTCCTTCCTTCCGCCACTTCCTTCCGCCACTTCCTTCCTTCCTTCCTTCCTTCCGCCACTTCCTTCCTTCCTTCCTTCCTTCCGCCACTTCCTTCCTTCCTTCCGCCACTTCCTTCCGCCACTTCCTTCCGCCACTTCCTTCCTTCCGCCACTTCCTTCCGCCACTTCCTTCCTTCCGCCACTTCCTTCCTTCCTTCCTTCCGCCACTTCCTTCCTTCCGCCACTTCCTTCCTTCCTTCCTTCCGCCACTTCCTTCCTTCCTTCCGCCACTTCCTTCCTTCCTTCCGCCACTTCCTTCCTTCCTTCCTTCCGCCACTTCCTTCCGCCACTTCCTTCCGCCACTTCCTTCCGCCACTTCCTTCCGCCACTTCCTTCCGCCACTTCCTTCCGCCACTTCCTTCCGCCACTTCCTTCCTTCCGCCACTTCCTTCCACCACTTCCTTCCTTCCGCCACTTCCTTCCTTCCTTCCGCCACTTCCTTCCGCCACTTCCTTCCTTCCGCCACTTCCTTCCTTCCGCCACTTCCTTCCTTCCTTCCGCCACTTCCTTCCTTCCTTCCGCCACTTCCTTCCTTCCGCCACTTCCTTCCTTCCTTCCTTCCTTCCTTCCTTCCGCCACTTCCTTCCTTCCTTCCGCCACTTCCTTCCTTCCTTCCGCCACTTCCTTCCTTCCGCCACTTCCTTCCTTCCGCCACTTCCTTCCTTCCGCCACTTCCTTCCTTCCGCCACTTCCTTCCGCCACTTCCTTCCGCCACTTCCTTCCTTCCGCCACTTCCTTCCTTCCTTCCGCCACTTCCTTCCTTCCTTCCTTCCGCCACTTCCTTCCTTCCGCCACTTCCTTCCTTCCTTCCTTCCTTCCGCCACTTCCTTCCTTCCTTCCGCCACTTCCGCCACTTCCGCCACTTCCGCCACTTCCTTCCGCCACTTCCTTCCTTCCGCCACTTCCTTCCTTCCTTCCTTCCTTCCTTCCTTCCTTCCTTCCTTCCTTCCTTCCTTCCTTCCTTCCTTCCTTCCTTCCTTCCTTCCTTCCTTCCTTCCTTCCTTCCTTCCTTCCTTCCTTCCTTCCTTCCTTCCTTCCTTCCTTCCTTCCGCCACTTCCTTCCTTCCGCCACTTCCTTCCTTCCGCCACTTCCTTCCTTCCGCCACTTCCTTCCTTCCGCCACTTCCTTCCTTCCGCCACTTCCTTCCTTCCGCCACTTCCTTCCTTCCGCCACTTCCTTCCTTCCGCCACTTCCTTCCGCCACTTCCTTCCGCCACTTCCTTCCTTCCTTCCGCCACTTCCTTCCTTCCGCCACTTCCTTCCTTCCGCCACTTCCTTCCTTCCGCCACTTCCTTCCTTCCGCCACTTCCTTCCTTCCGCCACTTCCTTCCGCCACTTCCTTCCGCCACTTCCTTCCTTCCTTCCGCCACTTCCTTCCTTCCTTCCGCCACTTCCTTCCTTCCGCCACTTCCTTCCTTCCGCCACTTCCTTCCTTCCGCCACTTCCTTCCTTCCGCCACTTCCTTCCGCCACTTCCTTCCTTCCGCCACTTCCTTCCGCCACTTCCTTCCGCCACTTCCTTCCGCCACTTCCGCCACTTCCTTCCTTCCGCCACTTCCTTCCTTCTGCCATTTCCTTCCGCCACTTCCTTCCGCCACTTCCTTCCTTCCTTCCTTCCTTCCTTCCTTCCTTCCTTCCGCCACTTCCTTCCTTCCTTCCGCCACTTCCTTCCTTCCTTCCGCCACTTCCTTCCTTCCGCCACTTCCTTCCTTCCGCCACTTCCTTCCGCCACTTCCTTCCGCCACTTCCTTCCGCCACTTCCTTCCTTCCGCCACTTCCTTCCTTCCTTCCTTCCGCCACTTCCTTCCTTCCTTCCGCCACTTCCTTCCTTCCGCCACTTCCTTCCTTCCGCCACTTCCTTCCTTCCTTCCTTCCTTCCTTCCGCCACTTCCTTCCGCCACTTCCTTCCTTCCTTCCTTCCTTCCGCCACTTCCTTCCTTCCTTCCTTCCTTCCGCCACTTCCTTCCTTCCTTCCTTCCTTCCTTCCGCCACTTCCTTCCGCCACTTCCTTCCTTCCGCCACTTCCTTCCGCCACTTCCTTCCTTCCGCCACTTCCTTCCTTCCTTCCTTCCGCCACTTCCTTCCTTCCGCCACTTCCTTCCTTCCTTCCTTCCGCCACTTCCTTCCTTCCTTCCGCCACTTCCTTCCTTCCTTCCGCCACTTCCTTCCTTCCTTCCTTCCGCCACTTCCTTCCGCCACTTCCTTCCTTCCTTCCGCCACTTCCTTCCTTCCGCCACTTCCTTCCTTCCGCCACTTCCTTCCTTCCGCCACTTCCTTCCGCCACTTCCGCCACTTCCTTCCGCCACTTCCTTTCCTTCCTTCCTTCCTTCCTTCCTTCCTTCCTTCCTTCCTTCCTTCCTTCCTTCCTTCCTTCCTTCCTTCCTTCCTTCCTTCCTTCCTTCCTTCCTTCCTTCCTTCCTTCCTTCCTTCCTTCCTTCCTTCCTTCCTTCCTTCCTTCCTTCCTTCCTTCCTTCCTTCCTTCCTTCCGCCACTTCCTTCCTTCCTTCCGCCACTTCCTTCCTTCCTTCCGCCACTTCCTTCCTTCCTTCCGCCACTTCCTTCCTTCCTTCCGCCACTTCCTTCCGCCACTTCCTTCCGCCACTTCCTTCCGCCACTTCCTTCCGCCACTTCCTTCCGCCACTTCCTTCCGCCACTTCCTTCCGCCACTTCCTTCCTTCCGCCACTTCCTTCCTTCCGCCACTTCCTTCCTTCCGCCACTTCCTTCCTTCCTTCCTTCCGCCACTTCCTTCCTTCCGCCACTTCCTTCCTTCCGCCACTTCCTTCCTTCCGCCACTTCCTTCCTTCCTTCCGCCACTTCCTTCCTTCCGCCACTTCCTTCCTTCCTTCCGCCACTTCCTTCCTTCCGCCACTTCCTTCCGCCACTTCCTTCCTTCCTTCCGCCACTTCCTTCCTTCCGCCACTTCCTTCCTTCCTTCCTTCCGCCACTTCCTTCCTTCCTTCCTTCCGCCACTTCCTTCCTTCCTTCCGCCACTTCCTTCCTTCCGCCACTTCCTTCCTTCCGCCACTTCCTTCCTTCCGCCACTTCCTTCCGCCACTTCCTTCCGCCACTTCCTTCCGCCACTTCCGCCACTTCCGCCACTTCCTTCCGCCACTTCCTTCCGCCACTTCCGCCACTTCCGCCACTTCCTTCCGCCACTTCCTTCCGCCACTTCCTTCCGCCACTTCCTTCCGCCACTTCCTTCCTTCCTTCCGCCACTTCCTTCCTTCCGCCACTTCCTTCCTTCCGCCACTTCCTTCCTTCCGCCACTTCCTTCCTTCCTTCCGCCACTTCCTTCCTTCCTTCCTTCCGCCACTTCCTTCCGCCACTTCCTTCCTTCCGCCACTTCCTTCCTTCCGCCACTTCCTTCCTTCCTTCCGCCACTTCCTTCCGCCACTTCCTTCCACCACTTCCTTCCGCCACTTCCTTCCTTCCTTCCGCCACTTCCTTCCGCCACTTCCTTCCGCCACTTCCTTCCTTCCGCCACTTCCTTCCGCCACTTCCGCCACTTCCTTCCGCCACTTCCTTCCTTCTGCCACTTCCTTCCTTCCACCACTTCCTTCCGCCACTTCCTTAATTCTGTCACTTCCTTCGTTCTGCCACTTCCTTCCTTCCGCCACTTCCTTCCTTCTGACACTGCCTACCGCCCCTTTTTGCTAGGTGAATGGCTGCAAACAGAGGCCTTTTACCCTGGGAAAAAGAAGCCATTTCCCCAGGGTCTGGGGATCAGATGAAAGGTGGCCTTTGCGGGTCTATGGACTTGCAGGGCCCTAGTTGCTGGCTGCTTTAGATTTGCAGAAATCCAGCAAAGTCTGCCATATTCTAGCTTGGCACTACCCTGTCTCCCAGGATGAGTGACTGCTAACAGAGGCCATTTTCCATGGGAAAAAGAAGTAATTTCCCCAGGGTCTGGGGATGAGACAAAAGATGGCCTTTGGGGCTCTATGGACTTGCAGCGTCCTAGTTGCTGGCACATTTAGTTTTGGAGAAATCCAGGAAAATCTGCCAACTTCAAGCTTGGCACAGTCCTGTTGGACAGGGCGAGTGGCCACAAATGGAGACTGCTTTCCATGGGATAAAGGAGTCATTTCCCAGGGTCTGGGGATCAGATGAAAGGTGGCCTTTGGGGCTCTAAGGACTTAGAGGTCATAGTTGGGTCATAGTTGCTTGCAGCTTTAATTTTGGAGAAATCTAGCAGAATTTGCCCATTTCTAACCAAACGCCGCCCTGTCGCCCAGGGTGAGTGACCGCAAATGGAGACCATTTTCTGGGGGAAAAATGTAGAGAGCTTTTTGGATAATTGGTTAGCTGAGAAAGGACATTTCGATGTGATACCGTTGGATAAGGATAGGGGAAACAAGCTGGGAATTAGGTAACCAGTGTCCAATCACTGACAAAGGTCATAGTGACCTTCGCTGAAACGGGAAGACGGGGGAGAAAATCACTTGCCAGAAAACGTAGATATCTTAGGTAGAGAAGCTAGAAGAATGCAAACATAGAAGCAAAATAATTATTAGAAGATAGAAGTAGGTGTGGTTGATCCAAGTGTGCTTTAACCAATAATGAGCTCAGCTTTTGCAATATGTATAAGCTTCATTAACACCAATATAAATATGTGTGAGTTTTCAATAAACTTTGGGATTTGTCATCCACGCATATTGTGTGAGGCATTTCTTCCGCCGTTCATGACAGAAAAAGAAGTCATTTCCTCAGGGTCTGGGTATCAGATGAAAGGAGGTCCTTAGGGCTCTAAGGACCTTCAGGGTCCTAGTTGTTACCTGTAGATTTGGAGAAATCCAGCAAAGTCTGCCAATTTTTAGCCTGGCACCGCCCTGTTGGCCAGAGCATGTGGCCGGAAACAGAGGCCATTATCCATGGGAATAAAAGACATTTCCCCAGGGTCTGGGGATCCGATGAAAGGGGGCGTTTTGGGATTCTAAGGACTTGCAGGGTCCTAGTTTCTGGCAGCTGTAGTCTGCCATATTCTAGCTTGGCACCGTCCTGTCTCCCAGGATTAGTGGCCACAAACAGAGGCTATTTTCCATGGGAAAAAGCAGTCATTTCCCCAGGGTCTGGATATCAGATGAAAGGTGACTTTTGGGGCACTAAAGACTTCCAGACTCCTAGTTGCTGGCAGCTGTTGATTTTGAGAAATCCAGCAAAGTTTGCCCATTTCTAACCTGGCGCCACCCTATTGGCCAGGGCGAGTGACTGCAAACAGAGGCCATTTTCCGTGTGGAAAAAGAAGTCATTTCCCCAGGTTCTGGGAATCAGATGGAAGGTGGCCTTTGGGGCTTTAAGGTCTTGCAGGGTCCTAGTTGCTGGCAACCTTAGTTTTGGAGAAATCCAGCAAAGTCTGCCAATTTTGAGCTTTGCACCTCCCTGTCGGACAGGGTGTGTGGCCGCAAATGGAGTCCATTTTCCATGGGAAAAAGAAGTCTTTTCCCCTGCGTCTGGGGATCAGATGAAAGTTGGCATTTGGGGCTCTAAGGACTTGCAGGGTCCTAGTTGCTTTTGGCTTTAGTTTTGGAGAAATCCAGCAAAGTTTGCCAATTTCTAGCTTGGAGCCGCCCTGTCCACCAGGAGGAATGACAGCAAACAGAGGCCATTTTCTGAGGGAAAAAGTCATTTCCCCAGGGTCTGGGGATCAGATGAAAGGTGGCATTTGGGACTCTAAAGACTTCCAGACTCCTAGCAGCTTTAGTTTTAGAGAAATACAGAAAAGTCTGCCGGTTTTTAGCTTGGCACCGCACTGTCACCCAGGGTGAGAGTCTATTAAGGGAGGTTATTTTCCATGGGAAAAAACTGTCATTTCCCCAGGGTCTGGATATCAGATGAAAGGTGGCATTTGGGGCTCTAAAGGTTTGCAGGATCCTAGTTGCCAGCAGCTGTAGTTTTGGCGAAATCTAGCAAAGTCTGCCCATTTCAAGCTTGGCACCGCCCTGTCTTCCAGGACAAGTGGCCGCAAACGGAGGCCATTTTTACATGGGAAAAAGAAGTAATTTCCCAGCATCTTGGTATCAGATGGAAGGTGGCCTTTGGGGCTTTATGGACTTGCAGGGTCCTTGTTGCTGGCAGCTGTAGATTTGGGGAAATCCAGGAAAGTTTGCAAATTTCGAGCAGGGCAATGCCCTGTCTGGCTGGGTGTGTGGTCTCAAACAGAGACTATTTTCCATGGGAAAAAGAAGTCATTTCCCCAGGGTCTGGGGATCAGATGAAATGTGGCCTTTGGGGCTCTAAGGACTTGCAGGGTCATAGTTGCTTTTGGCTTTAGTTTTGGAGAAATCTTGCAAAGTTTGCCAGTTTCTAACCTGGAGCTACCCTGCCAGCCAGGGCGAGTGGCCACAAACGCAGGCCATTTTTCATGGGAAAAAGAAGTCATTTCCCAGGGTCTTGAGATCAGATGAAAGGTGGCGTTTGGGGCTCAAAGGACTTGCAAGGTCCTACTTGCTGGCAGCCTTAGTTTTGGAGAAATACAAAAAAGTTTGCTCATTTCAAGCTTAGCACCACCCTGTGAATAGGCGTGCTCCCAGAAACGGATGTCATTTTCGGTGGGGAAATAAAGTAATTTCCCCAGGGTCTGGGGATCAGATGAAAGGTGGTCTTTGGGGCTCTAAGGACTTGCAGGGTCCTACGTAGCAGGCTTCGAGCTGGCTTGGGCCCCATGGAGGGCCATGGCTTAAAGACAGGAATTGCCAAGTCATGATGGAATAGCAAAAGAAGCTCATGTCTTCTGCCTTTCAGGCCCCAGCCTATCTCTCTGTAACCCCATAGGTCACTTTCCCTTAACCCCTACTATTGGGCAAGTTTGGATCCCCTTATAACCTATAAAAAGGTGCTGTTTAGCCCATTCAGGTTAGAAGAGCCATCACTGGAACCCTTCACAGACCACCCAATAAAGACATCACTGTGGAAATCCAGCTGCCTTCTCCTCTCTCGCGTCTACTTCCCGACTAGCCTGGGCACCTTAGCAAGCAAAGAGCTGAAATCGCTAAAGAGCTGATAATCACTAAAGAGCTGATTATCTTGCACTAAAGAGCAATAAGCTTGCTAGAGTAGCCAAAGGCTAAGAGTGGCCTGGGTATTCAGACACTCTGTCCCCATGAAGGACTGAGCTATCCGGCCCATGCTGCCTGCTTGGGAGCAAATCAGCCTAGCAGGGAGACAGGATAGGCCGGGGCAGCTCCCACTCCTCTCTCCTGGGCAGGATTTGCTCTTCAGCCTCCTCAGGAATGGCAATTTCTGGCTCGGGCTGCACAGACGGGGCAAGCGCCTGCACTGGGGGGACGGCAGCAGCTACAGCTCCCGGTGAGTGTCGGGAAGCTGGGCAGGGCCTGGGGGCACAGGGGCACAAGGTGTTCCCCTGGCCACCAGCACTAGCTCTGCTTCTCCCTGCAGAGTTCCTGTCCTTGGCAATTCCGAGTGTGTGTACCTGGCTGACGGGAAAAGATTCAAGAATGAGTTCTGCTCCAGTGAGCAGCCGTATCTCTGCAGCAAGGCCCCAGCTCCCCAGTAAGAGGGGCTGCAGAAAGGACCTTCTCTATGCTGGGCAGTGCCAGCTTCACCTCTCAGCCCAGCACTGGGCTGTCCTTCCTCAGCTGCACCCTGTGCCTTGCACTTCCTCTCCGGGTCACCTCAGTGCCTCTTCATCCCCAGTGCCAACGCTGGGTTGGGGGTGCAAAGGAAAAGTCTCTGCAATCCATCCTGCCACAGATGCTGCCTGCATCATGACACAACAAGCTCAGATAGGAAATCCTAATCGTGCTGGGCTCTTGGAATTCATCGTAAACTAGCCTGAATTTGACACTTTTTCGACTGTCTTTGGAAGAGGAAGAAGAACCGCTGACACATGCTGAAATGGAATCCCACTTTCGACATCAAGCACCTGACTGTGAAGAAGGATGTGTCAGCTGCTGGCGGTTTGTCTGTGTTGCCTTCGGAGGAGGACGGTCCGGTCGGAGCTGCTGCTTGGGGAAGGGAATTCGCTGCCAGCGCCATAACGCAGCCCAGAGCTGCTTCTCTGCTGTGGATTCAGCCTCTGCTTGTGAGAGCAGCCCATGCACGGGCACCTCATTGTCACCCCTCCGTGCCAGAGGGCCCTGTCCCCCCCGCTCGGGCGCCCGGGATCCTGAGCTCGCCTCTCCCTGCCCTGCTCAGGATCCCGGCTGCCGCTGCCACCAGCGCCCCTGCCGGCCGTGCCCAGAACTGCAGCGAAGGGAAAGCGCCCGCGTCCGGGAGAGGCCGGGGCTGGGGCTGGGTCTGCTCGGGGCAGCGCTGCGCTGGGGGTGTGTGCTGTGTGGGACACACCAGTAAAGAACTGCTATTCTATTCTCATATCTTTGCCTGAGAGGCCCTTACTTTCAGAATTAAAATAATTCAGAGGGAGGGGGGTTTACATTTTCCATTGCAAGGGAGGCTCCTGCCTTCCTTAGCAGACACCTGTCCTTCAAACCAAAACACCTCCATTGCTCTGTGCCACTGTGTGGGGAGGAGAGAGGGAGGGAATTGGGGATAAAGTGAGCCCAGGAAGGAGAGAACTGTGTGGGGAAGGTGTATGTTTAGGATTTGGCTGACTTCTCATTCCCTTGCTCTGATTTGTTTGATAATAAATTCAATTAAATTTAATTTCCCCAGTCCGGGCCTGTTCTGCCCATGATGGGTGAGAGACCTCTGGCCGCCTTTATTGAGACCCATGAGCCTTTCCTGCTGTGTTCTGTTGCCTGCCCAGGGGTAGGAGCAGAGGCACAGAGCGGTTTTGGTGGCCCCGGGCACCTGGCCTGGCCCAGCCCAGCCCGAGAATCCCTGCCACCATTCCCTGCACCATTACCCGGCCCCACGGCAGCTCCGGCTCTGTGGGCAGGCGGCTCCAGGAGTTCAGAGTGGGCAAAATGGGAGTGAGGGAGAGGAGGCAGCTGGTGCCAGTGGGTGAAATGTCTTTGCTGACAGCTGGCAGGGAGAGGAGGAGGGAGAAAGTGCTGCAAAGTAAAGGGGAGAGAAAGAGGGACAAAGCTTGAGCAGTGCAAGGCACTGGGGAGGGCCATGGGGCAGGTGGTCATTTTGCTTTCCAGCTCTATGGGAGGAAACCAAGAGCTGTCAAATCCATCCAGGAAAAGAGGGGAGAAATAGCAGGTGGTAGAAATCGCTGTCAATTTAAATTAATTTTATCTGCCTGAACTGTGAAAGCCAACAGTCTTTCGAGCACACCAGTGTTGCAATATGTCTTGCCCTGCCCCTCCCCTGGCTGCAACCGCCTGTTGAGATGGCCCCTTGTCTCTAAAGGAGCTGTACCGAAGGACGGGTGAGGTGCTGCTGGAATAAGCTTGAGAGACTAAAATAAACAGAATAAAAAAGCTGCACCACCTGGCCTTCTCTGTCCGTTAACATTAAAAGAGCTGCCCCAAGGCACGATCAGGGTGGCCACACTGATTTAAAAGAGTCGTGGGAAAGGCTGGGATATGTGAAGGGAATAAAATTCAGAGAATGGTATAAAATATTCTAAAAACACTGCAGCAGTAGTGGTCACTGCCCAAGTGTCACAAAAATACCTGTACTAAGGGACTGTGAGTCATGCAGGACCAGGTCACGACAGTGTCACCTGCCAAGGACACGGCTGGCAGGTGTGTGGCTGGACTGGGGTGGGGCTTCCTCTGTTACCGATGAGCTGATTGTGGGAACGCTGAGCAGGGCTTTCCTTGTGTTTGTTAGTCACGCAGGACTGCAGGAGTGGGGTGGAGCTTTCAGGATAGCTGCTGTAGAGACAGAAGACATCAGAAAACTGAATACCTTGCCAGGTCTCTCCGATGACCCCTCTGCTGAGGGACTGCTGAGAGTTGAAGAACAACAGGTACCAACAGCAACAGTACACTGTCAGCAATATCGTAGCAACAGAGACTCTGTGATTCCCATGCATGTGATGATTTGTAAACTGGAGAGCCAAGGAGTGGTCAGCAAGGCTCGTTCACCTTTAACAGCCCTATATGGCCAGTGCATATAGGAGAATGGAGACTGACAATAGATTATTGTGGCCTGAATGAAGTCACGCCACCACTGAGTGCTGCCGTGCCAGAAATGTTGGAGCTTCAGTACGAGCTGGAGTCCAAGACAGCAAAGTGGTACACGACCATGGATATTGCCAATGCCTTTTTCTCCATTCCTTTGGCAGCAGAATGCAGGTCTCAGTTAGCCTTCACCTCGAGGGGAGTGCAGTACACCTGGAACCAACATCCTCAGGGCTGGAAGCACCATCTGCCATGGACTGATCCAGACTGCACTGGAAAAGGGTGAGGCTCTCGAACATCTACAGTATATTGATGACATCATTGTATGGAGGAGCGTAGCAGGGGAAGTCTTTGAAAAAGGAAAGAAGATTATCCAGATTCTGCTGAAAGCTGGTTTTGCCATTAAGTGAAGTAAGGTTAAGGGACCAGCCCAAGAAATTCAGATTCTAGGAGTCAGGTGGCAAGATGGACGTCATCAGATCCCCACAGAGGGAATCAACAAGGTCACCTCTATTTCTCCACCTGCCAACAAGAAGGAAACACAAGCTTTCTTAGGTGCCGTATGCTTCTGGAGAATGCACTGAGGCTGTATTCCCGAATACAGCCAGATTGTGAGCCCTCTTTACCTCGTCACCCGCAAGAAGAACGAGTTCCACTGGGGCCCTGAATAGCAACAAGACTTCACCCAGATCAAACAGGAAATCACTCATGTGGTTGCCCTTGGCCCAGTCAGAATGGGACTGGAGGTGAAGGATGTGCTCTACTCTGTGGCTGGGAACCACGGTCTGTCCTGGAGCCTTTGGCAGAAGGTGCCTGGTGAGACTCGAGGTCGACCACTGGGATTCTGGAGATGGAGCTACAAAGGCTCTGAAGCAAACTACACTCCAAAAGAGAAAGAAATCTTGGCTGCCTATGAAAGAGTTCAAGCTGCCTCAGAAGTAATTGGCACCGAAATGCAGCTGCTTCTGGCACCCCGGCTAGCAGTGCTGCGGTGGATGTTTAAAGAAAAGGTTCCTTCTACACATCACGCCACCAATACCACATGGAGAAAATGGATTGCCCTCATCACCCAGCATGTCCATACTGGGAATCTGAATCACCCTGAGATTCTGGAAATTATAACAAACTGGCCTGAAGGGAAAACTTTTGGATTATCTTCTGAAGATGAAGAGGAGCAAGTGGCACATGCTGAGGAAGCCCCACCATATAATGAGCTACTGGAGCCTGACAGACAAAATGCTCTTTTCACTAATGGTTCCCGCTGAATTGTAGGCACTAACTGGAAATTGAAAGCTTCAGTATGGAGCCCCACAAGACAAGTTGCACAAGCTACCGAGGGACAAGGTGGATCGAGTCAGGTTGCATAGCTTAAAGCTGTCCAGCTGGCTCTGGATATTGCTGAACAAGAGAAGTGGCTGAGGCTCTATCTCTATACCAACTCATGGATGGTAACTAATGCTCTGTGGGGGTGGCTGGATTGCTGGAAAAAGGCCAACTGGCAGTGCAGAGGGAAACCCATCTGGGCTGCTGAGATTTGGCAGGACATTGCCACCCAAGTAGAGAGGCTGACTGTGAAGATTTGACACATGAATGTGCTCGTACCCAAGAGTCAGGCTAATGAAGAGCATCACAACAAAGAACAGGTGGACCAAGTTGCCAAGGTGAAAGTATCACAGGTGGATTTAGACCGGCAGCACAAGGGAGAATCATTCCTAGCTCGTTGAGCCCATAATGCATCTGGTCATCAGGGAAGAGATGCATGTACCAATGGGCCTGTGAGCAAGGGGTGGACCTTACTATGGACAACATCTCACAGGTCATCCACAACTGCGAGACCTGCGCTGCAATCAAACAGGCCAAGTGGGTGAAGCCTCTGTGGTACAGTGGGTGATGGTTGAAGTACAGGTATGGGGAAGCCTGGCAAATTGACTTCATCACGCTTCCTCAAAGCCACCAAGGCAAGCACTACGTGCTAACCATGGTGGAAGCTACCACAGAATGGTTGGAAACCTACCCTGTGCTTCATGCTACTGCCCAGAACACCATCTTGGGCCTAGAAAAGTCAGTCCTGTGGAGACATGGCACCCCTGAGAGAATTGAGTTGGACAACAGGACTTATTTCAAGAATAGCCATCTAAACACCTGGGCCATAGAACATGGTATTGAGTGGATCTATCATATCCCCTATCATGCACCAGCTACTGGGAAAGTTGAACTGTGCAACAGACTACTTAAGACTATCCTGAAGGCACTTGGCATAGGAACCTTCAGAAATTGGGAATTGAACTTAGCAAAAGCCACCTGGATGGTCAACAACCGAGGATCTATCCATCCTGCTCCTGCCCACTCTGAACCCCTGCACACAGGGGATGGAGACAAAGCTCCTGTGATACACATGAAAGGTATTTTAGGAAAAACTGTTTGGACTAATCCCATGGCAGGCAGGGGCAAACATATCCGTGGGATTGTTTTGGCTCAAGGACTTGGCTGCACTTGGTGGGTAATGCAGAAGGATGGGGAAACCCATTGTGTAACACAAGGAGACCTAATTTTAAGAGAGAACTATGTATAAAGTTTCATTCTGTATTTTTTATATAGATAGATAGATACATACATATATTAATATCTGTAAGAGGATATTTGTTTGGGTATGATGTAGATGGTAATAGACTAAGGGGTGGATTATTTCCTAGGTTACAATATAAGGATGTATTCTGTTCCCATCTTCAAGAGCTGTTGGAAACCAGGAGGAGCATTGTTTTTCCTTATCTCCTGTGAATGGGCCCATCAATGCCTTGCCCATGACTCAGAGATAATTCCCTCTAGTCCATTTCTTTAATGGACCCACTGCATGACTCATCGAATGAAATCAGTCCATTGTGAGATGCTCCACCTAGGGGGGAGGAGCTAAGCATCCCCACCTGGATATAATCAGGGTTTGGGCCAGAAAAAGATGCCCTTGCCCACTGGTTTCCAGAGGACAAAGAGCTACCAGATGGTGTCTACAGGATCACCACTTCAACAAGACCATTTCGCCTGGACTACTACCACCACCCAAACTAGCAGGGTGTCAGGTTGTATTCTGACTCTGTCAGTGGTTTTTTCTTTAGCATTATTGCATATATTTTGTTTTCTTCCTTTTCCTAATAAATTGTATTTCTGACTTGGAGTCTCTCACTGGTTTTGCTTTCAAACCAGAACATCTGTCCTCTCCCTTATTTTGTCATCTCAACAACTGCTAAGGAAACCTTTCTAATCTTGTCAATTGGCAATGCAACTGCTCCTTAATTCAGGTTCTAAAGTCAGGCTCTGCCCATGCCATTGATTTGATTTTTTTTTTTTATGAGGTTGTTGGTGCTTAACAAGCTCAGTGCTGCTTTAAATGTCTCTCTTCCTATAGAAGAGAGAAATTAACTTCTGGGAACATTGCAGGATTTGAATGCAGAGTCACACTCATCTTTTGTTGCTTTGTTGTCTGCTTGGCACGGAACACGCTGCTTTGAAGAGGGATGTGACTAACAGACAGTCCACTTTACAAACACATATGCTTCCCTCTTCTTCTGAGACCTCAGCACAGAGCCCTCTTTGGCATGGTACTTCAAGGTAAGAAGGAGCGGGCAGAGGGCACTGCGAACAGACAGCAGTTTGCAGGTTGTATAAGAAAGAGGACTGCCCCTTGAATGTGGTGCCAATACAAACTTCCACCAGTTTCAGGGGTACACTTCAGCCAAGCTTGTTGTCCTGGCACATTTTTTCTCTGTGAAACGCTTTGCGGTATGATCTGGACGACAAGAGATGCAGAGTACGGGGCTACGTAGTGCTGAGAAGGTAAATGTCTGGCCCCAGTGTCTTTTGGCAGAAGCAGTGCACTAGAGCCGTTGGCTGCTGCCACAATGATCTGTGTGAGAAACAGATGCCTAATCCCCTCCGGGAGAGTAAAAGCAGGATTGGTTACAAGAGTCGAAGAGCACTGGGCTGGCGGCTGCCGCATACCAGCTGTAAAAGGAGCATGACTCCTACTGGCCTACCAACCAAACTCATGGTGGCAGTGGTAAAGATTAAAGTTCAGTGAGAGCTATTTGTGCTGCTACCTATGGCCCTTCTGTGGAAACAAATGTGCCTACCTTTAGGTTCCGAGATCCAGAGAACACAATGGTAGTTGCAGCGGAAAAGGGAAGGACAGAGCGCACTGGTGAGTTTGATGTGGCTTACACAGGGCAGGCAGAAGGTGCAGCCCAAGTCTCGCTTTTATTTCTAGAGCCTTTTTCTACACAAACAGCTGCTGGATGTTTGCAACAAAGATGTGAGTGTGAAAAAGTGAGGGCAGGTCTATGTGGGAAAGAAGATACAAAGCATTGTGCGCAGTTTAAAAGCTGTTTAGAAAAAAAAGGAGTTACTTTGAGAACATCTTCTGTCTTGACACTTCCACCTGTGTGATCTTTAGCTGCTTTGGACATGGCCACAATGAAAGAATGTGAAAATATTTGCACTGCCAATGTCAGGTTGCACAGGAAAGAGGGTAAGTTGGCAAATGCCTTCTGTCCTGGCACATCTGTCAGTCAGAAGTGCAGCTGAAAACGCTTGGCTGTAGCGATAGTCTCTGTCACTTTGAGAGAATGTGCTGATGCACGTATATATATCATTGAGAAAGTCCGTGAGAATCGCTAGTATGTTTCGTTTGGTTGACAGACTGCAAAGGGAGCGTTATGGCCAGCACTGCCTTTTTGTTGTAGGACTTTTTCTTTGAGAGCAGCCGCTGGACATTTTGAAGCGGTTTGGGATCTTCAAGCATTAGAGTGTAAGATGGTACCTAGATCTTGAGGGAAAGTGCATATCTCCAGGAAGCTGAATGCAGTTCAGTGGGTGCAAGTTACATGTTAAGCAGCTGATGGCCCAGAAAACTTTCTAAAATGAAGAGGCCATGCTGCAATTGCCTTTTATTTTGAAGCTTCTAAACTGTGCAGCCAACAATGAAATGATTCTTTTTCCTTCTGGGCTACGTGCAGGATCCCATTCTGTCAGTACCCGAGAGCCAGGATCCACAGCGGAGCTCTTGTCCCTACACTGCTCCCACACGAACGGGGCTGGGCTAGAAAAGTGCTTGTCTTTTTCCTGGGCACTGTCAGCACTCTTCTAAATAACCACACCACAGCATTGTCAACTCACAAAACCAGGACACGCACCGAGCCCAGCTCACAACCACCCCCAGGACCCAGCCAAGTCAGAAACGTCCCTGCTCTCCAATCAACTGTGTCAGGACAAAAAGATTTCACCAATCTTCCCCTTCCAAGTGGATACTCTTCTTTGCCCCACACTCAAAGGCCGACACCAGATCTTCTGCCCTAACAAACTTTTTCTCTCTCACAGAGTCTGGTAACAAACTTGAAAATGTCGGCCAAGCTCGCAACAGAGCTCGCAAAACTGTTGGTGGAGAAAGCTCTTTGCTGCCTACAATTTCAATTGCACCCATCAAACTATAAACATGCACCCTGCTATCGCCACTTTCCTTCTCAGCTCTAGGTACCACCGTAAGCCTTCAATCTCTCAGAGTCAGGATCCAAATGGGATGGCACCAGGGACTGCTCACACAGTCCCTAAAGCTACAAGGGACAAAAACCTGTCCTGCAGAGGCCTGGCCTGGCCTCTGCATCCCACTGACAGTTCAACAACTCTAACCCAGAGAACTGCCTATTGGGAAAAACCTTTCAATTCACTGAGACCACCCAAAGTGGCCACCCAAACTTTGCCAAAGGGAGGAGGAACTAGAAGCCCATCTCAAAAGAAATGGCATCCCCTCCTCCAAAATCCAAAGCATCCAGGGCCTGATCCTCTACAAAGGTGTCAGACCACTGCTATTGGGCATTACCTGTGCGGGGCACTAGCTAGGCTGCACACCAAGACCCAGCGCAGCTCTTTACCTTGTCCAAAAGAAGTGTGCTGGCAGAATTTCAAGAAGGCTGCCTTGAGAAAGTGGAAAACACATGCCAAATGGATTCTTTCAGGAAGGAGACTGCCTTCCAAAGATGGATACTGACTCCATGATTGTACAAATTGAGTCAGTGCTTCCAAACCAAATATGCCAGGATAGAAAGTTGCTGCCGCCCTTAAGCTGCACGACACAGCTTCTTATCTGCACCTCCAACACTGGGGCTAAGTTCTTTCCTTCCCATGAGAAAGCATTGCTGTTCTCCTTCAGGAACTTACAGAGCAAAAGTTGCATACCACGTCCGGTACTGACTCTGTCCAACAATGGCTCCTACACAGAAAGGACCAGGACAGAAATGTCTTGCTGTACTATACCTTCCCACGATACCTTATCATCTACCCTGCCAACATTGCCACCATATCTTTTACTTCCCAAGCAAGGAAAGGCTCTCCAAGTCACTTGGCTTTGCCTTTCCTCCAGTACCATGCCTAGTTTTCCTAGCCTACCCTACCCTAGCTTTGCTTGCTTGCCTATGTCTGCCTTGCCTAGCCCTTCAAATAACTTCCTGGCTTTGCTTTGCCTTGTCTCTACCACTCTTTGCCTTGCCTTCCATGCAGGTAAGGCAATGCAAAGGAAGTGTAGGCAATTGTAGGCAAGTCAAGGGACAGGTTGGCAAGACTGAAGCCGTGAGGGGAAAGCAAATGGAGTGGTAGGTGAGACAAGTCCCAGAAGTTAGAGGCAAGGCTGGGCATAGGAGGTGATGGTAACCGGAAGGGCTAGGCAAGGCCAAGCCCTGTAGGAAAACTGCAGGCAGGTCAAATGTGAGGCATGGGTATGCAAGGGAATGCAAAGCAATGGAGAATTAGCAGGGCATGGCAAGGAAACTGGTTGGTTGCCCAAAGCAAGGCAAGTGGCAGGTCCATTCAAAGACTGCTGGTACACAAAAGCGGCCCGGACCGACCGCTCTGTCCAGCCTTGATCTTGCATGGGTCATGTTTAATCTGCACCTAAGACACTTGAGTTGCCTGCTTTCCTTTGTATGCAAAAGAACTGTCATTCTGCCCCTGAAGCCCAAGGGTGAAAGATGAACTTTGTGTCCATAATTCAAGACATTTAAGCATAGATGTCAGAAGAAAGCTGTCAGGACAGATAGGTGTGCTTGCACGTGGCCTCCTCCAGGCTTCCTCTCACAAGCTCCTGAAACGCTGGGGCCTTGAGAAAAAAAAGCCAGTGGAAGCCTGGAGAATCCTAGGAGAAGCAGGCAGGGCAATGCATGTGGAAGAGATTCCACAAAAAGAGAGGTGGTGAATTCCAGGTGGGGGACTGATGAGCAAGGTAATGCAAGGCAAGGAAGGGGTTCAAGGACAAGGCCAGACAAGTGGTGGCTTTGCCAGGCAACACAAAAGAGAGGGAGACAAGGCAATAAGAGTCCTAGAAGGAGAAGGAAATGAAAGATTGGAGCTGGACAAATGGGAAGGAAAAGAAGGATAGGTGAGCAAGTCAATACAAGGCACTGGCTTGGTATGAAGGGCAAGGGAAGGACATGCATGGGTCAGGAAGGCAAGGGAAAAGAAAGGAATTGTCAGCAATGACAAGAAATGCAAGATTGGGTAGGAAAGGCAAGGCAATGTGGGGGAGGGATAGGCAACACAATGGGTATCTTAACAGGAAATGTCCATGCACAGCAAGGCCGAAGGAGAAGTGGTAGAGAGGTCAAGGTGGGAAATAGGTGAGTGTGTGCAGCCAAGAAAGAAAGAAAGAAAGTGCGTAGCTCTCGTGTGTGTGTGTGTGTGTGTGTGTGTGTGTGTGTGTGTGTGTGTGTGTGTGTCTGTGTGAAGTTTGCAGGATGTAAAGCAAAGAAAGGTGTCTCTTGATTGTGGAGTGAATGGATGTTTTCGAACATAAGTGGCAAGGTCCAAGCAACCTTTTCATCCTGGTACATCTGTGTCTGTGAGACATAGTCAGAAACGTCTCCTTTTAGATTCAGACTGCAAGCAGGACATAGAATGTGACTGTGTGAATAGCTGAGCAGGAAAGCACATCACATCAGCATGTTTCAACAGAAGCAGTTAGTGCGAGAAGGAGATGGACGTGTGGGACTCCAGCAATATGGCAATGCACTCAGCTGAGAAGCAAAGTGCAATGCCTCGGTGTATGCTCTGAAAATAAAAGGCTGCAAGGAAAAAGCAAGATTTCACAGGCCAGTGAAATCTTTCTGTCCTGGCACACTGAGCTGTTTGAAGGTGAACCGCTGTTTGGTTTCACTAAGGACTCGGAGACATGGAGAGGATGTGCTTGTCCATGTAGCTGAGAAGGAAAGTGAGAATCACCGGTACGTTTGGCAGAGTTTGTAGGCTGCGAGGAGAAGGTGACGGCCAGGCCTGGCTTTTGGCTGTGGCACTTGTTGCAAGGAAGAAGCTGCTGGATGGTTGAGCTTTTGGCGATCTGCAAGAGTGAAAGACTATGCTGGTACCTCATAAAACTAATGCTTGTTGATCATCTGGCTGAATCTATGACATAAACCAGAAGTGAAATTTCCCCCCATTTCCCTCAGTTTTTTCACCTTTTCATCCAACAGCCTGGGCCTTTTTCAAGCTGCTGTCAAACGCCTTGCCTTGGAAGCTAGAAGTATCTCAGTTCACCTGCTAAGAAACACAGAAAAGAGCTCAAGTCAATTTCAGAATTGCTCTGAGCAGAGCTGGTGTTTCGGTACCGTAAATTTCCATTGCGAATATGTGCAAAAATCACCATTTTATTAGGCAAAGATTTGAAATACACTAGCAGCTTCATCTTCTTGTCGCTGCAGTCCTTGGAAGTTTTGCTGTTTACTGAAACAGGAAACAGATCAAACACGAGAAGCTTAAGAATCCAAGCTCACTGCCATTGTACAAATAGCACAAACTTGATGAATTCAAGTTACCATTGTAACATACAGAATGGCTCTAGTCAAGCAAATGGATGTGTCGTCTTTCACGGGGGCAGAAAACCTTTCTACCACGTGAACTCTGGGAGTAGTCCATCATGCCTCAGTGTGCTGTGGCTGGTCAGAGAGCTACACGATGGGTCTCTTTGCCTATGGCACTCTCAGGGCTCAAAGCTGCACATAAACTCCCTCTCCTTACAGACACGCTAGTAAAGCCCACCGAAAATGCCGTTCTCCAGAACCTGAAACTTTCTTACTCAAACCAGCTAGGAGTTCCCAGCATCACGCTGGGCACTTCTGTCCACAGATGGCTTTGCTTTTAATGAACCAGAACAGAGCTGCGTTTTCCTAGTCTTTAGCTCTACTAAGGTATTTGATGTAACATGGCGAGAAAAAATCTCTTTCGACAATGATAAATAACAGAGGGGATAATGTACCTTTTGCTGCTATCTTCTTTTGCTGCTCCATCTTGCTTGCTTTGTTATTGCTTTCTGTCAAAGAAACGCCAGCAAAATCCCTCATCAAGTCCTGCTGTGAAGACAGACTGCCAGAAAGGTAGAGAAACTTTGAACCTTTTCAAGACCCTTGTAGCACATGTCTTGGTCAATTGGTATGCAGATCCCTTCTCCAGCAGGACTTTTTTGCACCGTAAGCACACATTGAACTGAATCCAGTACAAAAGCAGTGAATAGAGGAACTTTTCTTTTCATTGGAATGGTGATAAAAATGCGTATCAAATAAAAGCATTTTAGAGCAGCAGGAAGATTTTCTATGTAGCTAGCAAATCATAACAAGATGCATATTTACCAGTTGGGTTCCTCTCGAAATTTCAAAGAATTCCAGACAGAAAACACAGCTTAGTAAACTGCAAATCTAAATCACAGTATCTAGAAAGGTGACATGAAAAAGAGCAAGTGGAAAAAAACCAAAACGAAAACCAAAGGAATCCAGAAATAAGGCACAACCTCTCCTCCTTTTCCGCTTACTACAGTACCTTAGAAGTACCTGCGAGTGTCCTAACAGTCACATAAGTAGAAAACTGTGCCAAGAACAATTGTGGAAACTGGAAAACCGTGCTATCCAAACAGAAACATAGGGTTTGCTTTCACGACGATTAAATCTGCATGCAATGCGTACGGTAAGGGTATGTTTTGTATATTCAAAAACAATTCAAAAATATTTCCAAATTGAAGGGGCTGCTTTTTATTTCTTTTGAATTACTTGGTTAAATATGGTGCACATTAAAATACTGCAGAGATGTGGTTCATTTTACAATGCCAACTGCAAAGGAGGGAAGCATTTTGTGTGCTTAAGAAAGTCAAGTATTGGAGAGTGTTTTTGTTACTTCTTTAGAAGGTTAGAATATGCGTAAAAGATGCTAGCTGGGGACTTACAATTAATGAATTATTTACTGTCACTAGGTCAAATGACATTAGCTTTCAAAAAGGAAAAGTAGTCTTATTCCACGTGCCAATTTTAAAGTAGATTACTAACCCTTCAGCAGAATATGGATATGAAGAGGGATATGACATGAAAGGGTAAGCAACACTGGTGACAGCAAAAGGCTTACCTGCTTCACACAAATACAGGAGATAAACTACTATTTTTACACAAACATTGCTATCCAGAGCCTTCCTTGAAAAGTTTCAATGCCAATCATGACAGTAAAATTCTGAGTGACAGTAAAATTCACTCTATCATGAATAAAATTTACTCAATCATGACAGCAAAATTTGCTCAATGATGAGTAAAATTCTTCGTGTAAGCGAAGTACCTTAAGCAAAGGGTAGCTCAAGCATAACTGGCATTTGATGTCAACAAAGGCAACTTGGCCTGCATGTGTCACATCTACTGCATTAAAAAGCTTACTCTGTCTCAGATTCCTTTTGAGGGATACCAACGCAAGCCGTTAAACTCAGCAAAAAGCTTTTCCACCGTGTCCTGCAAGGGGAAACTGTGCCAGTAAAGAAAACATCACTGATCATGTTCTCTAAGTCTAATTGCTGCCCGCACTATGCCTGTGTGGTGCGGCTTGCATCTTCGCCTTTGGGAAGCTGCCGCTCTCTCCGTCTCCCGGAGGCGAAGAAGCAGCTTCTTTGCGCACCACATTGTACCGAGCGCACGGAGATCCTGAGAGCGGCTTCTGCCGAAAGATGCCCGGGACCGGCACTTAGCTTCGGAGAGCTGCGTATCTGCGTCTTCTTCTGCTCTTGTTGTTCCACACTCAAAAAGAGCTTTTCCACCGTATCTTGCAAGGGGAAACTCTGCCAGTAAAGAAAACATCCAAAATCATTTTCTAAACTTGCAGGGAGGTCTGCAAAGCGTGTTGCAAGAAGGAAAAGATAGTTGTCCAAAACTCGTTCTTTTCGAATAGAATAACAATGGAAAAGGCAGGAGAGTGGTAAAAAACTCTTTTCTATTTGTTTGAAAGCTGCTCGAACTGTGCTGGTGTTGGGCGGCTTGCATCTTCGCCTTTGGGAAGCTGCCGCTCTCTCCGTCTCCCGGAGGCGAAGAAGCGGCTTCTTTGCGCAGCACATTGTACCGAGCGCAGGGAGCTCCTGAGAGCGGTTTGTGGCCAAAATGCCCAGGACCGACACTTAGCTTCGGAGAGCTGCGTATCTGCGTCTTCTTCGGCTCTTGTCGTTCAACACTCAGCAAAGAGCTTTTCCATCATATCTTGCAAGGGGAAACTGTGCCAGTAAAGAAAACATCCAAAATCATTTTCTAAACTTGCACGGAGGTCTGTAAAGAGTTTTGCAAGAAGGAAAAGATACTTGTCCAAAAGTCGTTCTTTTTAAATATAATTACAATGGAAAAGGCAGGAGAGTGGTAAAGTACTGTTTTCTCTAAGTCTGAAGGCTGCCCGCAATGTGCCTGTGTGGTGCGGCTTGCATCTTCGCTTTTGGGAAGCTGCCGCTCGCCGATTCTCCCGCAGGCGAAGAAGCGGCTTCTTTGCGCACAACATTGTGGCGAACGCAGGGAGCTCCTGAGAGCGGTTTGTGCCGAAAGAAGCCCGGGACCGGCACTTAGCTTCGGAGAGCTGCGTATCTGTGTCTTCTTCAGCTTTTGTCGTTCAACACTCAGCAAAGAGCTTTTCCACCGTATCTTGCACGGGGAAACTGTACCAGTAAAGAAAACATCCAAAATCATTTTCTAAACTTGAACGGAGGTCTGCAAAGAGTGTTGCTGGAAGGAAAAGATAGTTGTCCAAAACTCGTTCTTTTCGAATAGAAAAACAATGGAAAAGGCAGGAGAGTGGTAAAGTACTCTTTTCTCTAAATCTGAATGCTGCCAGCAATGTGCCTGTGTCGTGCGGCTTGCATCTGCGCCTTTGGGAAGCTGCCGCTCTCTCCGTCTGCCGGAGGCGAAGAAGCGGCTTCCTCGCGCACAACATTGTGGCGAACGCAGGGAGCTCCTGAGAGTGGTTTGTGCCGAAAGATGCCCGGGACCGCCACTTAGCTTCGGAGAGCTGCGTATCTGCGTCTTCTTCGGCTTTTGTCGTTCAACACTCAGCAAAGAACTTTTCCACTGTATCTTGCAAGGGGAAACTGTGCCAGTAAAGAAAACATCCAAAATAATTTTCTAAACTTGCTCGGTGGTCTGCAAAGAGATTTGCAAAAAAGAAAAGATAGTTGTCCAAAACTCGTTCTTTTCGAATATAATAACAATGGAAAAGGCAGGAGAGTGGTAAAGTACTCTTTTCTATTTGTTTGAATGCTGCTCAAACTGTGCCTGTGTGGTGCAGCTTGCATCTTCGCCTTTGGGAAGCTGCCGCTCTCTCCGTCTCCCGGAGGGGAAGAAGCGGCTTCTTTGCGCACCACATTGTACCGAGCGCAGGGAGCTCCTGAGAGCGGTTTGTGGCCAAAATGCCCAGGACCGGCACTTAGCATCGGAGAGCTGCATATCTGCGTCTTCTTCGGCTTTTGTCGTTCAACACTCAGCAAAAAGCTTTTCCACCGTATCTTGCAAGGGGAAACTCTGCCAGTAAATAAAACATCCAAAATCATTTTCTAAACTTGCACGGAGGTCTGCAAAGAGTGTTGCAAGAAGGAAAAGGTAGTTGTCCAAAACTCGTTCTTTTCGAATAGAATAACAATGGAAAAGGCAGGAGAGTGGTAAAGTACTCTTTTCTATTTGTTTGAAAGCTGCTCAAGCTGTGCTGGTGTTGGGCGGCTTGCATCTTCGCCTTTGGGAAGCTGCCGCTCTCTCCGTCTGCCGGAGGCGAAGAAGCGTCTTCTTTGCGCAACACATTGTGCCGAGCGCAGGGAGCTCCTGAGAGCGGTTTGTGGCCAAAATGCCCAGGACTGACACTTAGCTTTGGAGAGCTGCATATCTGCGTCTTCTTCGGCTTTTGTCGTTCAACACTCAGCAAAAAGCTTTTCCACCGTATCTTGCAAGAGGAAACTGTGCCAGTAAACAAAACATCCAAAATAATTTTCTAAACTTGCACGGAGGTCTGCAAAGAGTGTTGCAAGAAGGAAAAGATAGTTGTCCAAAACTCGTTCTTTTCGAATATAATAACAATGGAAAAGGCAGGAGAGTGGTAAAGTACTCTTTTCTATTTGTTTGAAAGCTGCTCAAGCTGTGCTGGTGTTGGGCGGCTTGCATCTTCACCTTTGGGAAGCTGCCGCTCTCTCCGTCTGCCGGAGGCGAAGAAGCGTCTTCTTTGCGCAACACATTGTGCCGAGCGCAGGGAGCTCCTGAGAGCGGTTTGTGGCCAAAATGCCCAGGACCGACACTTAGCTTCGGAGAGCTGCGTATCTGCGTCTTCTTCGGCTCTTGTTGTTCAACACTCAGCAAAGAGCTTTTCCACCGTATCTTGCAAGGGGAAACTGTGCCAGTAAAGAAAACATCCAAAATCATTTTCTAAACTTGCACGGAGTTCTGTAAAGAGTTTTGCAAGACGGAAAAGATACTTGTCCAAAACTCGTTCTTTTCCAATATAATTACAATGGAAAAGGCAGGAGAGTGGTAAAGTACTCTTTTCTATTTGTTTGAATGCTGCTCAAACTGTGCCTGTATGGTGCGGCTTGCATCTTCGCCTTTGGGAAGCTGCCGCTCTCTCCGTCTCCCGGAGGCGAAGAAGCGGCTTCTTTGCGTACCACATTGTACCGAGCGTACGGAGCTCCTGAGAGCGGCTTCTGCCGAAAGATGCCCGGGACCGGCACTTAGCTTCGGAGAGCTGCGTATCTGCGTCTTCTTCGGCTCTTGTCGTTCAACACCCAGCAAAAAGCTTTTCCACTGTATCTTGCAAAGAGAATCTGGGCCAGTCAAGAAAACATCCAAAATCATTTTCTAAACTTGAACGGAGGTCTGCAAAGCGTGTTGCAAGAATGAAAAGATACTTGTCCAAAACTCGTTCTTTTCGAATATAATAACCATGGAAAAGGCAGGAGAATGGTAATGTAATGTTTTCTCTAAGACTAATTTCTGCCCGCACTATACCTGTTTGGTGCGGCTTGCATCTTCGCCTTTGGGAAGCTGCCGCTCTGTCCATCTCCCGGAGTCGAAGAAGCCGCTTCTTCGGACACAGAGCATTGTCGGGCGCCGTGAGCTTCTGAGACCGGTTTTTGCCGAAAGACGCCGAAGACGTGCACTTATCTTTGGAGAACTCCGTATCTGCGTCTTCTTCGGCTCTTGTCATTCAACACTCAGCAAAGAGCTTTTCCACCATATCTTGCAAGGGGAAACTGTGCCAGTAAAGAAAACATTCAAAATCATTTTCTAAACTTGCACGGAGGTCTGTAAAGAGTTCTGCAAGAAGGAAAAGATACTTGTCCAAAACTCGTTCTTTTTGAATGTAATACAATGGAAAAGCCAGGAGAGTGGTAAAGTACTCTTTTCTCTAAGTCTAATTGCTGCCCGCACTATGCCTGTGTGCTGCGGCTTGCATCTTCGCATTTGGGAAGCTGCCGCTGTCTCCATCTGCCGGAGGCGAAGAAGCGTCTTCTTTGCGCAACACATTGTACCGAGCGCAGGGAGCTCCTGAGAGCGGCTTCTGCCGAAAGATGCCCGGGACCGGCACTTAGCTTCGGAGAGCTGCGTATCTGCATCTTCTTCGGCTCTTGTCGTTCAACACCCAGCAAAAGTCTTTTCCACCGTATCTTGCAAAGATAATCTGGGCAAGTAAAGAAAACATCCAAAATCATTTTCTAAACTTGAACGGAGGTCTGCAACGAGTGTTGCAGGAAGGAAAAGATAGTTGTCCAAAACTCGTTCTTTTCGAATAGAATAACAATGGAAAATCCAGAAGAGTGGTAAAGTACCCTTTTCTATTTGTTTGAAAGCTGCTCATACTGTGGTTTTGTGGTGCGGCTTGCATCTTCGCCTTTGGGAAGCTGCCGCTCTCTCCGTCTCCCCGAGGCGAAGAAGTGGCTTCTTTGCGCACCACATTGTACCGAGCGTACGGAGCTCCTGAGAGCGGCTTCTGCCGAAAGATGCCCGGGACCGGCACTTAGCTTCAGAGAGCTCTGTATCTGCGTCTTCTTCGGCTCTTTTCGTTCAATACTCAGCAAAAATCTTTTCCACCGTATCTTGCGAAGATAATCTGGGCCAGTCAAGAAAACATCCAAAATCATTTTCTAAATTTGCTCGGTGGTCTGCAAAGAGATTTGCAAAAAAGAAAAGATAGTTGTCCAAAACTCGTTCTTTTCGAATAGAATAACAATGGAAAAGGCAGGAGAGTGGTAAAGTACTCTTTTCTATTTGTTTGAATGCTGCTCAAACTCTGCCTGTGTGGTGCGGCTCGCATCTTTGCCTTTGGG
>NC_089652.1:38957500-39074000 GCF_037042795.1 Molothrus aeneus | reverse complement strand
CTAACCCTAACCCTAACCCTAACCCTAACCCTAACCCTAACCCTAACCCTAACCCTAACCCTAACCCTAACCCTAACCCTAACCCTAACCCTAACCCTAACCCTAACCCTAACCCTAACCCTAACCCTAACCCTAACCCTAACCCTAACCCTAACCCTAACCCTAACCCTAACCCTAACCCTAACCCTAACCCTAACCCTAACCCTACCCTAACCCTAACCCTAACCCTAACCCTAACCCTAACCCTAACCCTAACCCTAACCCTAACCCTAACCCTAACCCTAACCCTAACCCTAACCCTAACCCTAACCCTAACCCTAACCCTAACCCTAACCCTAACCCTAACCCTAACCCTAACCCTAACCCTAACCTAACCTAACCCTAACCCTAACCCTAACCCTAACCCTAACCCTAACCCTAACCCTAACCCTAACCCTAACCCTAACCCTAACCCCTAACCCTAACCCTAACCCTAACCCTAACCCTAACCCTAACCCTAACCCCTAACCCTAACCCTAACCCTAACCCTAACCCTAACCCTAACCCTAACCCTAACCCTAACCCTAACCCTAACCCTAACCCTAACCCTAACCCTAACCCTAACCCTAACCCTAACCCTAACCCTAACCCTAACCCTAACCCTAACCCTAACCCTAACCCTAACCCTAACCCTAACCCTAACCCTAACCCTAACCCTAACCCTAACCCTAACCCTAACCCTAACCCTAACCCTAACCCTAACCCTAACCCTAACCCCTAACCCTAACCCTAACCCTAACCCTAACCCTAACCCTAACCCTAACCCTAACCCTAACCCTAACCCTAACCCTAACCCTAACCCTAACCCTAACCCTAACCCTAACCCTAACCCTAACCCTAACCCTAACCCTAACCCTAACCCTAACCCTAACCCTAACCCTAACTAACCCTAACCCTAACCCTAACCCTAAACCCTAACCCTAACCCTAACCCTAACCCTAACCCTAACCCTAACCCTAACCCTAACCCTAACCCTAACCCTAACCCTAACCCTAACCCTAACCCTAACCCTAACCCTAACCCTAACCCTAACCCTAACCCTAACCCTAACCCTAACCCTAACCCTAACCCTAACCCTAACCCTAACCCTAACCCTAACCCTAACCCTAACCCTAACCCTAACCCTAACCCTAACCCTAACCCTAACCCTAACCCTAACCCTAACCCTAACCCTAACCCTAACCCTAACCCTAACCCTAACCCTAACCCTAACCCTAACCCTAACCCTAACCCTAACCCTAACCCTAACCCTAACCCTAACCCTAACCCTAACCCTAACCCTAACCCTAACCCTAACCCTAACCCTAACCCTAACCCTAACCCTAACCTAACCCTAACCCTAACCCTAACCCTAACCCTAACCCTAACCCTAACCCTAACCCTAACCCTAACCCTAACCCTAACCCTAACCCTAACCCTAACCCTAACCCTAACCCTAACCCTAACCCTAACCCTAACCCTAACCCTAACCCTAACCCTAACCCTAACCCTAACCCTAACCCTAACCCTAACCCTAACCCTAACCCTAACCCTAACCCTAACCCTAACCCTAACCTAACCCTAACCCTAACCCTAACCCTAACCCTAACCCTAACCCTAACCCTAACCCTAACCCTAACCCTAACCCTAACCCTAACCCTAACCCTAACCCTAACCCTAACCCTAACCCTAACCCTAACCCTAACCCTAACCCTAACCCTAACCCTAACCCTAACCCTAACCCTAACCCTAACCCTAACCCTAACCCTAACCCTAACCCTAACCCTAACCCTAACCCTAACCCTAACCCTAACCCTAACCCTAACCCTAACCCTAACCCTAACCCTAACCCTAACCCTAACCCTAACCCTAACCCTAACCCTAACCTAACCCTAACCCTAACCCTAACCCTAACCCTAACCCTAACCCTAACCCTAACCCTAACCCTAACCCTAACCCTAACCCTAACCCTAACCCTAACCCTAACCCTAACCCTAACCCTAACCCTAACCCTAACCCTAACCCTAACCCTAACCCTAACCCTAACCCTAACCCTAACCCTAACCCTAACCCTAACCCTAACCCTAACCCTAACCCTAACCCTAACCCTAACCCTAACCCTAACCCTAACCCTAACCCTAACCCTAACCCTAACCCTAACCCTAACCCTAACCCTAACCCTAACCCTAACCCTAACCCTAACCCTAACCCTAACCCTAACCCTAACCCTAACCCTAACCCTAACCCTAACCCTAACCCTAACCCTAACCCTAACCCTAACCCTAACCCTAACCCTAACCCTAACCCTAACCCTAACCCTAACCCTAACCCTAACCCTAACCCTAACCCTAACCCTAACCCTAACCCTAACCCTAACCCTAACCCTAACCCTAACCCTAACCCTAACCCTAACCCTAACCCTAACCCTAACCCTAACCCTAACCTAACCCTAACCCTAACCCTAACCCTAACCCTAACCCTAACCCTAACCCTAACCCTAACCCTAACCCTAACCCTAACCTAACCCTAACCCTAACCCTAACCCTAACCCTAACCCTAACCCTAACCCTAACCCTAACCCTAACCCTAACCCTAACCCTAACCCTAACCCTAACCCTAACCCTAACCCTAACCCTAACCCTAACCCTAACCCTAACCCTAACCCTAACCCTAACCCTAACCCTAACCCTAACTAACCTAACCCTAACCCTAACCCTAACCCTAACCCTAACCCTAACACCCTAACCCTAACCCTAACCCTAACCCTAACCCTAACCCTAACCTAACCCTAACCCTAACCCTAACCCTAACCCTAACCCTAACCCTAACCCTAACCCTAACCCTAACCCTAACCCTAACCCTAACCCTAACCCTAACCCTAACCCTAACCCTAACCCTAACCCTAACCCTAACCCTAACCCTAACCCTAACCCTAACCCTAACCCTAACCCTAACCCTAACCCTAACCCTAACCCTAACCCTAACCCTAACCCTAACCCTAACCCTAACCCTAACCCTAACCCTAACCCTAACCCTAACCCTAACCCTAACCCTAACCCTAACCCTAACCCTAACCCTAACCCTAACCCTAACCCTAACCCTAACCCTAACCCTAACCCTAACCCTAACCCTAACCCTAACCCTAACCCTAACCCTAACCCTAACCCTAACCCTAACCCTAACCCTAACCCTAACCCTAACCCTAACCCTAACCCTAACCCTAACCCTAACCCTAACCCTAACCCTAAACCCTAACCCTTAACACACCTAACCCTAACCCTAACCCTAACCCTAACCCTAACCCTAACCCTAACCCTAACCCTAACCCTAACCCTAACCCTAACCCTAACCCTAACCCTAACCCTAACCCTAACCCTAACCCTAACCCTAACCCTAACCCTAACCCTAACCCTAACCCTAACCCTAACCCTAACCCTAACCTAACCCTAACCCTAACCCTAACCCTAACCCTAACCCTAACCCTAACCCTAACCCTAACCTAACCCTAACCCTAACCCTAACCCTAACCCTAACCCTAACCCTAACCCTAACCCTAACCCTAACCCTAACCCTAACCCTAACCCTAACCCTAACCCTAACCCTAACCCTAACCCTAACCCTAACCCTAACCCTAACCCTAACCCTAACCCTAACCCTAACCCTAACCCTAACCCTAACCCTAACCCTAACCCTAACCCTAACCCTAACCCTAACCCTAACCCTAACCCTAACCCTAACCCTAACCCTAACCCTAACCCTAACCCTAACCCTAACCCTAACCCTAACCCTAACCCTAACCCTAACCCTAACCCTAACCCTAACCCTAACCCTAACCCTAACCCTAACCCTAACCCTAACCCTAACCCTAACCCTAACCCTAACCCTAACCCTAACCCTAACCCTAACCCTAACCCTAACCCTAACCCTAACCCTAACCCTAACCCTAACCCTAACCCTAACCCTAACCCTAACCCTAACCCTAACCCTAACCCTAACCCTAACCCTAACCCTAACCCTAACCCTAACCCTAACCCTAACCCTAACCCTAACCCTAACCCTAACCCTAACCCTAACCCTAACCCTAACCCTAACCCTAACCCTAACCCTAACCCTAACCCTAACCCTAACCCTAACCCTAACCCTAACCCTAACCCTAACCCTAACCCTAACCCTAACCCTAACCCTAACCCTAACCCTAACCCTAACCCTAACCCTAACCCTAACCCTAACCCTAACCCTAACCCTAACCCTAACCCTAACCCTAACCCTAACCCTAACCCTAACCCTAACCTAACCCTAACCCTAACCCTAACCCTAACCCTAACCCTAACCCTAACCCTAACCCTAACCCTAACCCTAACCCTAACCCTAACCCTAACCCTAACCCTAACCCTAACCCTAACCCTAACCCTAACCCTAACCCTAACCCTAACCCTAACCCTAACCCTAACCCTAACCCTAACCCTAACCCTAACCCTAACCCTAACCCTAACCCTAACCCTAACCCTAACCCTAACCCTAACCCTAACCCTAACCCTAACCCTAACCCTAACCCTAACCCTAACCCTAACCCTAACCCTAACCCTAACCCTAACCCTAACCCTAACCCTAACCCTAACCCTAACCCTAACCCTAACCCTAACCCTAACCCTAACCCTAACCCTAACCCTAACCCTAACCCTAACCCTAACCCTAACCCTAACCCTAACCCTAACCCTAACCCTAACCCTAACCCTAACCCTAACCCTAACCCTAACCCTAACCCTAACCCTAACCCTAACCCTAACCCTAACCCTAACCCTAACCCTAACCCTAACCCTAACCCTAACCCTAACCCTAACCCTAACCCTAACCCTAACCCTAACCCTAACCCTAACCCTAACCCTAACCCTAACCCTAACCCTAACCCTAACCCTAACCCTAACCCTAACCCTAACCCTAACCCTAACCCTAACCCTAACCCTAACCCTAACCCTAACCCTAACCCTAACCCTAACCCTAACCCTAACCCTAACCCTAACCCTAACCCTAACCCTAACCCTAACCCTAACCCTAACCCTAACCCTAACCCTAACCCTAACCCTAACCCTAACCCTAACCCTAACCCTAACCCTAACCCTAACCCTAACCCTAACCCTAACCCTAACCCTAACCCTAACCCTAACCCTAACCCTAACCCTAACCCTAACCCTAACCCTAACCCTAACCCTAACCCTAACCCTAACCCTAACCCTAACCCTAACCCTAACCCTAACCCTAACCCTAACCCTAACCCTAACCCTAACCCTAACCCTAACCCTAACCCTAACCCTAACCCTAACCCTAACCCTAACCCTAACCCTAACCCTAACCCTAACCCTAACCCTAACCCTAACCCTAACCCTAACCCTAACCCTAACCCTAACCCTAACCCTAACCCTAACCCTAACCCTAACCCTAACCCTAACCCTAACCCTAACCCTAACCCTAACCCTAACCCTAACCCTAACCCTAACCCTAACCCTAACCCTAACCCTAACCCTAACCCTAACCCTAACCCTAACCCTAACCCTAACCCTAACCCTAACCCTAACCCTAACCCTAACCCTAACCCTAACCCTAACCCTAACCCTAACCCTAACCCTAACCCTAACCCTAACCCTAACCCTAACCCTAACCCTAACCCTAACCCTAACCCTAACCCTAACCCTAACCCTAACCCTAACCCTAACCCTAACCCTAACCCTAACCCTAACCCTAACCCTAACCCTAACCCTAACCCTAACCCTAACCCTAACCCTAACCCTAACCCTAACCCTAACCCTAACCCTAACCCTAACCCTAACCCTAACCCTAACCCTAACCCTAACCCTAACCCTAACCCTAACCCTAACCCTAACCCTAACCCTAACCCTAACCCTAACCCTAACCCTAACCCTAACCCTAACCCTAACCCTAACCCTAACCCTAACCCTAACCCTAACCCTAACCCTAACCCTAACCCTAACCCTAACCCTAACCCTAACCCTAACCCTAACCCTAACCCTAACCCTAACCCTAACCCTAACCCTAACCCTAACCCTAACCCTAACCCTAACCCTAACCCTAACCCTAACCCTAACCCTAACCCTAACCCTAACCCTAACCCTAACCCTAACCCTAACCCTAACCCTAACCCTAACCCTAACCCTAACCCTAACCCTAACCCTAACCCTAACCCTAACCCTAACCCTAACCCTAACCCTAACCCTAACCCTAACCCTAACCCTAACCCTAACCCTAACCCTAACCCTAACCCTAACCCTAACCCTAACCCTAACCCTAACCCTAACCCTAACCCTAACCCTAACCCTAACCCTAACCCTAACCCTAACCCTAACCCTAACCCTAACCCTAACCCTAACCCTAACCCTAACCCTAACCCTAACCCTAACCCTAACCCTAACCCTAACCCTAACCCTAACCCTAACCCTAACCCTAACCCTAACCCTAACCCTAACCCTAACCCTAACCCTAACCCTAACCCTAACCCTAACCCTAACCCTAACCCTAACCCTAACCCTAACCCTAACCCTAACCCTAACCCTAACCCTAACCCTAACCCTAACCCTAACCCTAACCCTAACCCTAACCCTAACCCTAACCCTAACCCTAACCCTAACCCTAACCCTAACCCTAACCCTAACCCTAACCCTAACCCTAACCCTAACCCTAACCCTAACCCTAACCCTAACCCTAACCCTAACCCTAACCCTAACCCTAACCCTAACCCTAACCCTAACCCTAACCCTAACCCTAACCCTAACCCTAACCCTAACCCTAACCCTAACCCTAACCCTAACCCTAACCCTAACCCTAACCCTAACCCTAACCCTAACCCTAACCCTAACCCTAACCCTAACCCTAACCCTAACCCTAACCCTAACCCTAACCCTAACCCTAACCCTAACCCTAACCCTAACCCTAACCCTAACCCTAACCCTAACCCTAACCCTAACCCTAACCCTAACCCTAACCCTAACCCTAACCCTAACCCTAACCCTAACCCTAACCCTAACCCTAACCCTAACCCTAACCCTAACCCTAACCCTAACCCTAACCCTAACCCTAACCCTAACCCTAACCCTAACCCTAACCCTAACCCTAACCCTAACCCTAACCCTAACCCTAACCCTAACCCTAACCCTAACCCTAACCCTAACCCTAACCCTAACCCTAACCCTAACCCTAACCCTAACCCTAACCCTAACCCTAACCCTAACCCTAACCCTAACCCTAACCCTAACCCTAACCCTAACCCTAACCCTAACCCTAACCCTAACCCTAACCCTAACCCTAACCCTAACCCTAACCCTAACCCTAACCCTAACCCTAACCCTAACCCTAACCCTAACCCTAACCCTAACCCTAACCCTAACCCTAACCCTAACCCTAACCCTAACCCTAACCCTAACCCTAACCCTAACCCTAACCCTAACCCTAACCCTAACCCTAACCCTAACCCTAACCCTAACCCTAACCCTAACCCTAACCCTAACCCTAACCCTAACCCTAACCCTAACCCTAACCCTAACCCTAACCCTAACCCTAACCCTAACCCTAACCCTAACCCTAACCCTAACCCTAACCCTAACCCTAACCCTAACCCTAACCCTAACCCTAACCCTAACCCTAACCCTAACCCTAACCCTAACCCTAACCCTAACCCTAACCCTAACCCTAACCCTAACCCTAACCCTAACCCTAACCCTAACCCTAACCCTAACCCTAACCCTAACCCTAACCCTAACCCTAACCCTAACCCTAACCCTAACCCTAACCCTAACCCTAACCCTAACCCTAACCCTAACCCTAACCCTAACCCTAACCCTAACCCTAACCCTAACCCTAACCCTAACCCTAACCCTAACCCTAACCCTAACCCTAACCCTAACCCTAACCCTAACCCTAACCCTAACCCTAACCCTAACCCTAACCCTAACCCTAACCCTAACCCTAACCCTAACCCTAACCCTAACCCTAACCCTAACCCTAACCCTAACCCTAACCCTAACCCTAACCCTAACCCTAACCCTAACCCTAACCCTAACCCTAACCCTAACCCTAACCCTAACCCTAACCCTAACCCTAACCCTAACCCTAACCCTAACCCTAACCCTAACCCTAACCCTAACCCTAACCCTAACCCTAACCCTAGAAAATGGCGGCCGCCGTGACGTCGTGATGACTCATCAAGATGGCGGCGCCCATACGGTCACATGATACAGAACCAAGATGGCGGCCCCCATGAGGTCATGTGACTGGGGAGCCAAGATGGCTGCCCCCATGGTGTCATGTGACCCGGAACCAAGATGGCGGACTCTGTGATGTCATCCAAGATGGCGGCGTCCATGCGGTCATGTGACCTGGGATCAAGATGGCGGCCCCTGTGATGTCATCCAAGATGGCGGCGCCCAGTAGGTCATGTGATCAGAGAAACAAGATGGCGGCGCCCATGGAGTCATGTGACCCGGGACCAAGATGGCGGCGGTCACGTGATCGGAGGAACCAAGATGGCGGATCCTGTGATGTCATCCAAGATGGCGGCGCCCATTGGGTCACGTGGTGCGGGAAGCAAAATGGCGGCCGCCGGGGGTCACGTGACCCGAGGGCCAAGATGGCGGCGCGTGCTCTGTGACGTCATTTACGGCAAAATGGCGGCCGCGGGGGTGACGTCATTTGCGGCAACAAGATGGCGGCCGCGAGGGGGGGTCACGTGGTGCGGGGGACAAGATGGCGGCCGGGGTCGGGTGACGTCATTTGGGACAAAATGGCGGCCGCCGGGACTGGGATGTTTTTCTCGGTTTCGGGGGGGTTTTGCGGGGTTTTTGTGGGTCGCCCGGGGCCGGAATGGCGTTCCGGTTCGCGGGGGGCCGGTGGCGGCGCGCGCGGGGGTCTGGGGGGTGCGGGGTGGGTGGCGCCGTTTCGATCGGGCGTCTGGCGTGGACGCCTGTGCACTGGGGTCCTTTTTAGGGTGGGTCGCGCTGATGACGTCGTTGGGGGTGCGCCGGGGACGCAGTGTGCCGCGGCAAACGGCAGAGGGCGTTGTGCATGCAGTACCCGGGAGAAAACAGCAGGTGGCGCTGTGCATGTAGTACCGGCCGGCAAACACCAGGTGGCGCTGTGAGTGCAGTACTCGGCAGCAAACGGCAGGGGGTGCTGTGAGTGCACTGTCTATGGGTGGGCGGCATGGGGTGGGGTGCTGGCTTGCAGGGGGCGGGTCTGGGGAGGGTGGGGGCAGGATGGGTGGGGTGTGTATGTGGGCGGGGACTAGTGATTAGTATTGATTGCTGACAGGTGCGATCCCTATATACTGTATATAGTAAAAAGAAGAAAAACTATATGTCCGGTGCAGCAGTAGGAAATTTCAGGCTCCCGGGGAGTAAATGGTTTGCTTTTTTAAATTATTTTTTTTCTTTTACTCCCAGGGAGCCTGAAAGTTTCTACTGCTGCTTTTTTAAACTAAACTAAAGCTAGAAAGGAAAACAAAGCTAGAAAGAGGAGGAGAGAGAAAAGAGAGAGAGAAGGAGAGAGAGAAGGAGAGAGAAAAGAGAGAGAGAAGGAGAGAGAAAAGACAGAAAGCAGAGAGAAAAGAGAGAGAAGGAGAGAGAAAGCAGAGAGAAAAGAGAGAGAGAAGGAGAGAGAAAAGACAGAAAGCAGAGAGAAAAGAGAGAGAAGGAGAGAGAAAGCAGAGAGAAAAGAGAGAGAGAAGGAGAGAGAAAAGACAGAAAGCAGAGAGAAAAGAGAGAGAAGGAGAGAGAAAGCAGAGAGAAAAGAGACAGAAGGAGAGAGAAAGCAGAGAAAAGCAGAGAGAAAAGAGAGAGAAGGAGAGAGAAAGCAGAGAGAAAAGAGACAGAAGGAGAGAGAAAGCAGAGAAAAGCAGAGAGGGAGAGAGAAAGCAGAGAGAAAAGAGACAGAAGGAGAGAGAAAGCAGAGAGAAAAGAGACAGAAGGAGAGAGAAAGCAGAGAAAAGCAGAGAGAAAAGAGAGAGAAGGAGAGAGAAAGCAGAGAAAAGCAGAGAGAAAAGAGAGAGAAGGAGAGAGAAAGCAGAGAGAAAAGAGACAGAAGCAGAGAGAAGCAGAGAGAAAAGAGAGAAGCAGAGAGAAAAGAGTGAGAAAAGAGAGAGAAGCAAAGAGAAAACACAGAGAGAAGCACAAAGAGAGAGAGAAGCAAGGAGAAAAGACAGAGAAACAAAGAAAAAAGGGAGAGAGAAAAGAGTTGGAAAACAGAGGGAGAGAAGAAAAGACAGAGAGAATAGAGGACAGAACAAGGACAAAGACAGAGAAAGAAGAGAAGAGGAGAGAACAGAGACAGAGGAGACAGCATGAGACAGAGAGAGGGAGAAGAGACAGAGAGGAAAAGACAGAGAACTGACAAGAAGACGGAGAAGAAAATAAAACAGGAAGACAGAGTGAGACGGGAAAAGGAGGGTGGGAAAACTGAAGAAGGACAGGAGTTAGAGGGAAAAGAAAGTGGTTAGGATTAGAGTGAAAGTGAAAACTGAGGAGTGGGGTGAAAAAGGAAAAGACTAAGAGCAAAAAACACAAACCCGGGAAAAGGAGAACACGGAAAGAGAAGCGAGAAGACTGACATTGACAGTTACAAACAAAACAGAAACAAAGGGTTAGAGATAGATGGAGGTTAAGTTAGAAATAGAACAGTAAAGTGAGGAGCAAAAGGAAGAAATACAGTGGAAAGAAATGACAAAACCACACCAAAAAAAGGACAGGAGCCACGGTGGGGGAAGGAAGGGCAGGGGGTATCTTTATTAGGGGTGACTCAACTTTATTAAAAGAATGTTTTTATTTATACATCAGCAAAATACATGGAAACAGTATATACAAATGCAAGTGCAGATACAATCCAAAGACGCACTGGTAAAAGTCTAGTTTACATACAGAGCAATACAGGGCAATGCAGCAGCTACAGCAAATGCAATACAGCAAAATATACAGCAAAAAAATACAGCAAAATAATACAGCAGTTAATGCAAATGCAATACAGAGCAATACAACACATACTAACACAAGATGATAACCTTTTTCTATTTTCACTACAGGTTGATTCATTGTTACAGGACAGCCAAAGCAACAAAAGCACACAGAAAACAACACTCATCTACCATTAACACCCCCTTCACATTACACACAAACTCACCATCACTGCCATCACAACTGCTAAATTACACCCCAGCAATCATTGCTCCTCGGGAACGTGGTTCCCGGGAGCCTCAAAAAATATCCTCGTGCCTGACAAAAACCCCGGTCCCTGGAGGGTCCGCGCCCAAACTTTGGCGATGAACGTCGCCTCGCAGACCGACCGGGACCGGGGAAAAAAAAACCCAGCCGGGGGGAAAAAAAAAAAACCCCCCGGCTGGGGATTTTTTATTCTAAATTTAAAAATGAGGTGAAAAACCTGAAAAGCAAAAGTCATACAAGGTTACAACCCTAGAACCCTTCAACACACACACACTTCCTTCAGCTTACACGCAAACCCACGCTAAATCACACCTCGACTGCTCTGCTAACCCTCGGCACACGCTCACGCCCCTCCTCGGGAACCTGGTTCCCGGGAGCCTCCAAAAAATCCTCCTGCCTGACGAAAACCCCGGTCCCTGGAGGGTCCGCGCCCAAACTTTGGCGATGAACGTCGCCTCGCAGACCGACCGGGACCGGGGAAAAAAAAAACCCAGCCAGGGGGGAAAAAAAACCCCCCGGCTGGGGATTTTTTATTCTAAATTTAAAAATGAGGTGAAAAACCTGAAAAGCAAAAGTCATACAAGGTTACAACCCTAGAACCCTTCAACACACACACACTTCCTTCAGCTTACACGCAAACCCACGCTAAATCACACCTCGACTGCTCTGCTAACCCTCGGCACACGCTCACGCCCCTCCTCGGGAACCTGGTTCCCGGGAGCCTCCAAAAAATCCTCCTGCCTGACGAAAACCCCGGTCCCTGGAGGGTCCGCGCCCAAACTTTGGCGATGAACGTCGCCTCGCAGACCGACCGGGACCGGGGAAAAAAAAAACCCAGCCGGGGGGGAAAAAAAAAAAACCCCCCGGCTGGGGATTTTTTATTCTAAATTTAAAAATGAGGTGAAAAACCTGAAAAGCAAAAGTCATACAAGGTTACAACCCTAGAACCCTTCAACACACACACACTTCCTTCAGCTTACGCACAAACCCACACTAAATCACACCTCGACCGCTCTGCTAACCCTCGACACACGCTCACACCCCTCCTCGGGAACGTGTTTCCCGGGAGCCTCCAAAAAAATCCTCCTGCCTGACGAAAACCCCGGTCCCTGGAGGGTCCGCGCCCAAACTTTGGCGATGAACGTCGCCTCGCAGACCGACCGGGACCGGGGAAAAAAAAACCCAGCCGGGGGGGAAAAAAAAAAACCCCCCGGCTGGGGATTTTTTATTCTAAATTTAAAAATGAGTTGAAAAACCTGAAAAGCAAAAGTCACACACACAAGGTTAAATCCAGTCAGCATGCACTCACACATGCAGACAGACATATGCTGTCACTCACACTCTTCCCATTTACATGCTCGGTGTGGCCCTTACTCGAGACGCTGAAGAACACGCTTCCACGCTTCTTCTGGCTGCCGCTCCTTAACGTCAAATGGTAGATTCGGGGGAAATCGGTAGCCTCGGGGACCTGTGAGACAACAGGAAGCAGTCAATGAGTGGCTATCTGACAGCTAGGACTTGTCCCTGCTCTGACCGATAAATTTTCTACCCAAAACCCCATTAAAGACAGATGAACAGTAAAGTTTTTAAAACTCTTCTACCTAACTCTGACTACATGCCAGGGCAGGGCAGCTCCAAGCATAAGTGGTACAGTGTAAGTACATACAGTATAAACCAGCATAGGCACACGCAATATAAGTACATACAGTATAAGCCAGCATAGGTACACGCAGTGTAAGTACATACAGTACAAGTATATACAGTATAAGCCAACACAGGTACACACAGTGTAAGTACATACAGTATAAGCCAACACAGGTACACACAATATAAGTACATACAGTATAAGCCAACATAGGTACATGCAATCTAAGCCAGGACTTGAGATAGCTCTCTGGAAGATTAATTCTTGAGCCCTATACCCCTTGGGAGGATGGAACCTATCAAACTCCGGCAGTCACGTGAGGAGGGTGTAAGACGCTCCCTCGGGAAGTCCAAGAGAATGGTGTGGAAAAAAAGACACTACCAAAGCCGGTAGTGAGAAGGAAGACGGATCAGAACATTTTGTCCCTTTGAGGATCTTGCCCCTTCCTGTCTCAAAGAGTAAAAATGTAAAGATGCTGGAATAAGGGATATCCGGAAAGGAACGTGAGTAGAATATGGCCTACGTGGCACGGAATAGTGCCGATAAAGCGTCAAGACGTAACAAGGACCTGTGACGTGGAAGATGACGGACACAGACTACATAACACAGACACAGACAACATAACAGACACAGATGACATGACACAGAGACGAGTGGCAACTGCCTGGCACTGTCCCCTTAGGGACCCAAGATGCGTAGCCCAAGATGAGCCAGAGGCTGATGATGCCAAAGGAAAGGAAGCCCTATGATGATGGCAAGTGATGATGAAATGTAACTCATCAAAACAAGTTAGTGCCAAAGCACTTAAGAGGATGCTCGAGAGGCTCGGCGAGCCTAGAGAAGGAAGCCGACGGCCAGGTGACCGTGGCCGTAGCTCCGGACGTGAAGGCGAGCTCCTCGGGGGAAAGATCCCTGACGACATCGGGTCGAGGGAGGCGGACGACGCAAAGTACGCGAAGATGTGGAGATGGGTCGGAACTGCCCTGCCCGGCAAAGGCTCTGGCGAGGCTGAGGGGAAACCCTCTCCCTTTACTTCCAGAGAGCCCGCCCCCCTACAGACCTCTCCGCTAAGCTGACATCAAATTGCCTCCTGTGAGAGTAAAGGCTATTCCCCTTGTCCCAGCCACTGGCCCCCGACACTTAGCTTTTGGAAGAGGAGCGGGCAAAATCCATCCTCGGTCGGACGTGGACGTTGAGATGCTCTTCGTGTGTGCTTCGGTGCTGCCGTTTCCAAGCTTGGGCTACGAGCCGCCTCAGGGTACCTAAGACAAAACAGAAAACCTGACTATTGCCCTCAAAAACAGTAATTCCCGGGACTCCTCCACACCGCTGCCCCGGCTCACCTCAAATCTTGATTTGACTCCAGAGGGTGCCCGGAAGATACCTGCAAAGAGAAAAGGGACAAGCTTAGCATGCTGCTGCGTAACGCTCACCTAGGAGTCAGCCTGCCTAAACTCCTACTCACCTGCCCTCCTCGGATCCAGGGCGTGCCTAGGGCAGCGACAGCACCTGCAAAGAAACAAAGCGGAAAAGCATGCTGAGATACTGTGAAAACACAACCTCCCAAATCTGACAAGGATGCCACACCGATACCTTAAGCTCTCACCCACCTGGCATAGGCATGCTTGGCCAGGAGAGATGGCAAGTGGACCACCTAAAATAAAAAAAAAAGAGGAGATGCTTAGAGCTGCACCAAAACTGAGACCTCAGCAATAACAACTGCTTCTGTATGCTATTCAATGCTCACCTCACCCACTCGGCCTTGACTGCTGCTCTCAGCCTTGAGTTCCTAAAAAGAGACAAAGAACAATGCTGTAACAGCCACCATTTATGCTTCCTCTGCAGAGACAAACAGTGACTGACCTGCTCGGGGCAATCCCCTCACCTGGGATGGGGGGCTCTGCCCTGGATTTTATCCTTCTGCATCTGAAAGAAAGTTAGGACAAGAGTCAAACTGTTGCAGGATAACTTAAGAGCTCCAGATATCTTGTGTCCATCTAGAGTCCAACTACACCCCACATTACAAACTTCAAGTCCCCGGGACTTCTCCTATTGCACCAGGCTATGCGGCAGGGCAGAGCAGCCCCGGCACAAATGTGTGTGCAGACACCCGTGACACGTGACAGGACGTGACAGCCAACGGGGACACAACACGGACAGATATCTCTGGGCAAGGAAAATGGCTGCGAGGACTGAGAGAATGCAACAGGAGATGACCGAGGGGAGACCGATGGTGAGCTGATGAGGCTCAGAGAAACCTGGAGGAACAAGATGCTAACCGAATGATTTATTCCAAGAACTGCAAAGATGGATGCCCGAGAATCCTACGGCCAGAAGCCTCTACCTGGCCTCACGTTCTTTCGAGTCCTAGTCCGCCATAATGGATCCTGGCGGGGCACAGCTGTCCACACAGCTCAGAACAAGACCTGAAAGGACATCTGACCAGATGCTTCTAAAGAGACAAGAGAGTCTGATGCCTGAGCTCCCGAGCCAAAAGTTCCATGGCTTGGCTGCCAGGCCGAGGAATGCAGAGATCGCAGATGCTAACAATGATGCCAGGGTTTCTGACAGGCCCCTCAAAGGCCTAAGGTAAAGGACATGACATATCCAAACAACACATAACGCACAAAAGACAAGTGACACGATACACACCGGGACTGCTCTGCCCTGCGCACCTCAGCACTGTGATCAAAAGTCAGGCTTGGCTTTTATGGGGCCTAAGGGGTCGCCCCATGGACAGCCCCTATCACCAAAGTGGACTGAAAAACCCCTCCCAGTAATTCCCAAACCAGCCCCCTGCTTTCATCCCCTCTCTGGGTCGTGGCCCTCTACTTATCTCTCGCACAGCTGGTGCTGTCGGTCTCAGGTGTGAAGAAAGGCCACCTCGTCAGCTGGGAAGGTCCTGCTGGCACCGGGCTGGTGTCTCTCAGACAGCTGTATTAAAGAAAACCAAACATCGCTGCCCGATCTTGGCAGCCCCTCGGCCAAAACCCCACAAGTCTGCTACTCACCGTGCTCCTAAGAACGCTCAGCTCCTCGGGCCGCACGCTTCGGGCACGCTCGGAGACCGAGGCCGTCGTCACAGGGGGTGCCTGGGTTAAGAGGAGATGAGGTGATTGGGCATGGCTGAAAACTGAGGGGACCCTCGCTCCTCCTCCCTACATCCCCGACTCACCGCAACTCCTTGGCAGCTGCCCAAGACCACCTGGATGGCACCTTGAAATAGAAGAGTTCAGGGCTTCATCACCAGGTCCTGTAACGCATCCACAGGGCTCACACGGGCAGGGAACCCGGTGCATCGGCCGGCTGGTGACGGGGGCTTGGCAGGCTCCGAGTGGATTGTCTAAATCACAAAAAAGAGAATGGAAGCTTAGAGCAGCACCAGAAACTGAGACCTGAGCAATAACAGCTACTTCTCTCCACTGCTCACCTTGACTGCTGGTATCCAGACTTACTTCCTAAAAAGAAAAACAAAAAACAGAGCTGTAACAGAGTCACCACATACACTTCTGCTGCAGAGACAAATGGTGCCTCACCTGCTCGGGGGAAACCACTCACCTGGGATGGGGGCCTCTGGCACACATTTAATCCATCTGAATCTGAAAAAAAAGTTAGGACAAGAGTCAAACTGTTGCAGGATAACTTAAGAGCTCCAGATATCTTGTGTCCATCTAGAGTCCAACTACACCCCACATTACAAACTTCAAGTCCCCGGGACTTCTCCTATTGCACCAGGCTATGCGGCAGGGCAGAGCAGCCCCGGCACAAATGTGTGTGCAGACACCCGTGACACGTGACAGGACGTGACAGCCAACGGGGACACAACACGGACAGATATCTCTGGGCAAGGAAAATGGCTGCGAGGACTGAGAGAATGCAACAGGAGATGACCGAGGGGAGACCGATGGTGAGCTGATGAGGCTCAGAGAAACCTGGAGGAACAAGATGCTAACCGAATGATTTATTCCAAGAACTGCAAAGATGGATGCCCGAGAATCCTACGGCCAGAAGCCTCTACCTGCCCTCACGTTCTTTCGAGTCCTAGTCCGCCATAATGGATCCTGGCGGGGCACAGCTGTCCACACAGCTCAGAACAAGACCTGAAAGGACATCTGACCAGATGCTTCTAAAGAGACAAGAGAGTCTGATGCCTGAGCTCCCGAGCCAAAAGTTCCATGGCTTGGCTGCCAGGCCGAGGAATGCAGAGATCGCAGATGCTAACAATGATGCCAGGGTTTCTGACAGGCCCCTCAAAGGCCTAAGGTAAAGGACATGACATATCCAAACAACACATAACGCACAAAAGACAAGTGACACGATACACACCGGGACTGCTCTGCCCTGCGCACCTCAGCACTGTGATCAAAAGTCAGGCTTGGCTTTTATGGGGCCTAAGGGGTCGCCCCATGGACAGCCCCTATCACCAAAGTGGACTGAAAAACCCCTCCCAGTAATTCCCAAACCAGCCCCCTGCTTTCATCCCCTCTCTGGGTCGTGGCCCTCTACTTATCTCTCGCACAGCTGGTGCTGTCGGTCTCAGGTGTGAAGAAAGGCCACCTCGTCAGCTGGGAAGGTCCTGCTGGCACCGGGCTGGTGTCTCTCAGACAGCTGTATTAAAGAAAACCAAACATCGCTGCCCGATCTTGGCAGCCCCTCGGCCAAAACCCCACAAGTCTGCTACTCACCGTGCTCCTAAGAACGCTCAGCTCCTCGGGCCGCACGCTTCGGGCACGCTCGGAGACCGAGGCCGTCGTCACAGGGGGTGCCTGGGTTAAGAGGAGATGAGGTGATTGGGCATGGCTGAAAACTGAGGGGACCCTCGCTCCTCCTCCCTACATCCCCGACTCACCGCAACTCCTTGGCAGCTGCCCAAGACCACCTGGATGGCACCTTGAAATAGAAGAGTTCAGGGCTTCATCACCAGGTCCTGTAACGCATCCACAGGGCTCACACGGGCAGGGAACCCGGTGCATCGGCCGGCTGGTGACGGGGGCTTGGCAGGCTCCGAGTGGATTGTCTAAATCACAAAAAAGAGAATGGAAGCTTAGAGCAGCACCAGAAACTGAGACCTGAGCAATAACAGCTACTTCTCTCCACTGCTCACCTTGACTGCTGGTATCCAGACTTACTTCCTAAAAAGAAAAACAAAAAACAGAGCTGTAACAGAGTCACCACATACACTTCTGCTGCAGAGACAAATGGTGCCTCACCTGCTCGGGGGAAACCACTCACCTGGGATGGGGGCCTCTGGCACACATTTAATCCATCTGAATCTGAAAAAAAAGTTAGGACAAGAGTCAAACTGTTGCAGGATAACTTAAGAGCTCCAGATATCTTGTGTCCATCTAGAGTCCAACTACACCCCACATTACAAACTTCAAGTCCCCGGGACTTCTCCTATTGCACCAGGCTATGCGGCAGGGCAGAGCAGCCCCGGCACAAATGTGTGTGCAGACACCCGTGACACGTGACAGGACGTGACAGCCAACGGGGACACAACACGGACAGATATCTCTGGGCAAGGAAAATGGCTGCGAGGACTGAGAGAATGCAACAGGAGATGACCGAGGGGAGACCGATGGTGAGCTGATGAGGCTCAGAGAAACCTGGAGGAACAAGATGCTAACCGAATGATTTATTCCAAGAACTGCAAAGATGGATGCCCGAGAATCCTACGGCCAGAAGCCTCTACCTGCCCTCACGTTCTTTCGAGTCCTAGTCCGCCATAATGGATCCTGGCGGGGCACAGCTGTCCACACAGCTCAGAACAAGACCTGAAAGGACATCTGACCAGATGCTTCTAAAGAGACAAGAGAGTCTGATGCCTGAGCTCCCGAGCCAAAAGTTCCATGGCTTGGCTGCCAGGCCGAGGAATGCAGAGATCGCAGATGCTAACAATGATGCCAGGGTTTCTGACAGGCCCCTCAAAGGCCTAAGGTAAAGGACATGACATATCCAAACAACACATAACGCACAAAAGACAAGTGACACGATACACACCGGGACTGCTCTGCCCTGCGCACCTCAGCACTGTGATCAAAAGTCAGGCTTGGCTTTTATGGGGCCTAAGGGGTCGCCCCATGGACAGCCCCTATCACCAAAGTGGACTGAAAAACCCCTCCCAGTAATTCCCAAACCAGCCCCCTGCTTTCATCCCCTCTCTGGGTCGTGGCCCTCTACTTATCTCTCGCACAGCTGGTGCTGTCGGTCTCAGGTGTGAAGAAAGGCCACCTCGTCAGCTGGGAAGGTCCTGCTGGCACCGGGCTGGTGTCTCTCAGACAGCTGTATTAAAGAAAACCAAACATCGCTGCCCGATCTTGGCAGCCCCTCGGCCAAAACCCCACAAGTCTGCTACTCACCGTGCTCCTAAGAACGCTCAGCTGCTCGGGCCGCACGCTTCGGGCACGCTCGGAGACCGAGGCCGTCGTCACAGGGGGTGCCTGGGTTAAGAGGAGATGAGGTGATTGGGCATGGCTGAAAACTGAGGGGACCCTCGCTCCTCCTCCCTACATCCCCGACTCACCGCAACTCCTTGGCAGCTGCCCAAGACCACCTGGATGGCACCTTGAAATAGAAGAGTTCAGGGCTTCATCACCAGGTCCTGTAACGCATCCACAGGGCTCACACGGGCAGGGAACCCGGTGCATCGGCCGGCTGGTGACGGGGGCTTGGCAGGCTCCGAGTGGATTGTCTAAATCACAAAAAAGAGAATGGAAGCTTAGAGCAGCACCAGAAACTGAGACCTGAGCAATAACAGCTACTTCTCTCCACTGCTCACCTTGACTGCTGGTATCCAGACTTACTTCCTAAAAAGAAAAACAAAAAACAGAGCTGTAACAGAGTCACCACATACACTTCTGCTGCAGAGACAAATGGTGCCTCACCTGCTCGGGGGAAACCACTCACCTGGGATGGGGGCCTCTGGCACACATTTAATCCATCTGAATCTGAAAAAAAAGTTAGGACAAGAGTCAAACTGTTGCAGGATAACTTAAGAGCTCCAGATATCTTGTGTCCATCTAGAGTCCAACTACACCCCACATTACAAACTTCAAGTCCCCGGGACTTCTCCTATTGCACCAGGCTATGCGGCAGGGCAGAGCAGCCCCGGCACAAATGTGTGTGCAGACACCCGTGACACGTGACAGGACGTGACAGCCAACGGGGACACAACACGGACAGATATCTCTGGGCAAGGAAAATGGCTGCGAGGACTGAGAGAATGCAACAGGAGATGACCGAGGGGAGACCGATGGTGAGCTGATGAGGCTCAGAGAAACCTGGAGGAACAAGATGCTAACCGAATGATTTATTCCAAGAACTGCAAAGATGGATGCCCGAGAATCCTACGGCCAGAAGCCTCTACCTGCCCTCACGTTCTTTCGAGTCCTAGTCCGCCATAATGGATCCTGGCGGGGCACAGCTGTCCACACAGCTCAGAACAAGACCTGAAAGGACATCTGACCGGATGCTTCTAAAGAGACAAGAGAGTCTGATGCCTGTCTGAGCTCCTGAATCCAAAGGTCTATGGCATTGGTGCCAGGCCGAGGAATGCAGAGATCACAGATGCTAACAATGATGCCAGGGTTTCTGACAGGCCCCTCCAAGGCCTAAGGTAAAGGACATGACATATCCAAACAACACATAATACACAAAAGACAAGTGACATGATACACACTGGGACTCCTCTGCCCTGCGCACCTCAGCACTGTGATCACAAGTCAGGCTTTGCTTTTATGGGGCCTAAGGGGCCGCTTCATGGATGCCCCCATCTCCAAAGGAGACTCAAAAATCCCTCCCGGTGGGTCCCTACCCTGCACCCCGCTTTCATCCCCTCTGTGGGTTGTACCCCTCTACTTATCTCTCAGACATCTGGGGATGCAGGTCTGTGTCAGGTGCAACAGAAGGCTGCCTCAACATCTGGGAAGTTCCTGCTGGCACTGTTGTTCAACAACTTCCTGTTGTTTCTTAGTCAGCTACATGAAGGAAATGCAAATATTAATGCATGATCAATGCAGCACACTGGCCAAAACCCAACAATTTTGCGACTCACCGTTCTCCTAAGAATGCCCAGCTCCTGGGGCCGCACCCTTCGGCCGCCCTCCCAGGCTGATGCCATTATCACAGGGTAAGCCTGGGGTAAAAGGAGATGAGGTGATGTGGAATTGCTGAAACCTGCGCGGACCCTAGCTCCGCCTCCCTACTTCCCCGACTCACCGCGACTCCTCATCCAGTGCCCAAGGCTACCCTGGTGACACTTTTAAATAGAAAAGGCAGACGCTTCATCGACGAGTCCCGTGATTCTTCCACAGGGCTCGGGAGAGCGGCACACCCGGTGCGTAGGCCGGTGGGTGACGGGGGCTCGGCATACTCCGAGTTGATTGCCTAAAGCACAGAAACAGGAATGGATACTTAGAGTTGCACTGGAAAGTGAGACTGGAGCATTAACAACAAGGTGAGCTACTCAATGCTCACCTTGCCCACCTCATCTTGACTGCTGATATCCAGCTTTACTTCCTAAAAAGAAAAAGAACAGAGCTGCAACAGAGTCACACTTTACACTCCCCCTGCAGAGACAAACGGTGACTGACCTGCTCGGGGGAACCTCCTCACTCGGGATGGGTGGATGGATTTTGCCCTGGATTTTATCCTTCTGCGTCTGAAAGAAAGTGAGGACAAAAGTCAAAGGGCTGCAGGATGACTTCACAGCTCCAAACATCTTCTGTCTATCTAGGAATATCATCTAGAGTCTGGCAACACCCCACAAACTGCAACTCCCTGGGACTTGTCCTCTTGCAGCAGGCTATGTGGCAGGGCAGGGCAGAGCAGCTCCGGCACAAATATGTGCGGACACCCGTGACACAAAACGCGACAAACAGGGGGACAACAAACACAACACATTATGCTTGTGGTGAGGGTCTTGAGGGGAAAAGGCAAAAGGGACCCCAAAGAAACACTAGGTAACACGGTACGCCGGACAACACGACGGGGACCGGAACTGTTCTGCGCTGCCCGCCTGAAAGCTGCCATCAAAAGTAGAACCTCTCCCTTCAGCTGTCCTAAGAGGCCCCTTGGAGGAGATTGCTTTTCCCTCTGCTAATTTTTAAATCTGTCCCAGGAACTCCCAACCCGCTGCTCTCCCATTGTCCCATCTCCAGGCTGTGACTCTGACTTATCTTTTGGATGATCGGTGATGAGGATCCACGTTGCACCTGAAATGAGTCTGCCTCGGAGGGCCCCGTGATCGCCTGTTAGCCTCTCGGTCAGCTACAATAAAGAAAAACAAAACCAAAGTATGAGTACAGAGTTATGTGGGCCAAATCCCAGCGAGTCAGCTACTTACCCTCTCCTGAGTGTGCCTGGCTCCTTCAGGCTCCAGCTTCATCCTGATTCCAAGGCTGTGGCCATTATTGTGAGTGGCACATGGGTTAGAGAAAGGCAAAGTTAAATGGCATTCCTGTGAGTGCAGTGGATGACCTTGTGTGCTGCAAGACGTGTGAATGCCTCTGCCATGCTTCTGAAAAGCCTTGGGGTAGGGGGCTCAAATAAACACCCTTCCTCACCCTGCTGCCTTCAAAATCACCCCCCCAACAATAACTCCTAACCGGATACCTGCTCACCCTCCCTCTCCTAGTCACAATCCTCAACTCACCTGAAGCCTCAGTCTCAAACATCATCTTGGACACTGGGCAGATGCCTCTTGTGACACGATGAATCTGCTGAAAAAAGTGTCGTAGCTGACACAACCTGGAGTCTCTGGAAGCTGCACTCCTCCTAAAAAAAAATACAAAACAATATAAGAACAAAACCAGAAATTACAAATGCACTTTACCACCCCTAAACACAAAACCCAAAATTGTGAACTTAAATATGCCCTGTATTCTATGCTGTTTTCTTCACAGTATCTTCAAAGCCTCTGTTGCTTTAGATGCCCAGAAACACCTGCTGAAAACAAGCTGTGATAAGCTGAAAGAGCTTCTTCACTGAAATGAGAGGAGAGCTCTTATCCCAGCACCTCCCAGAGGGGGAATGAAGGCCCTGAGCAAAGGCTGGGGTTAATATACCCCTGATGGTGCCCGCCTCTCGTTCCCGTGGCACCCGGGAAAAGGGAGGGGGCGAATCCCACCGGGTATAAAAACCCTCAGAGCAGCTGCTGCTGTTTGGCTCCTCTGACTCGAGTTCAAGGGGAGTAAAGGGCTTGTTATAGAAGAAAACTCTTCTGAAAAATAACAGCACTTTCTTTTTTTGCAACAACTACTTGGAGTTAATGGGCAGAAAACTGGTAAGAAATAAAAGTTTCTGTTCAGGCAGCATATCTAGATAAATCGGGTGATTTGCTGTTAACTTACATAATTATTCCTTAGTGGCTACTAAGTAGTACTTCATGTGTGACTATGCTGGGTGGAAAAGAATGCTTATGATATGAATAGTCTAAGTCTCCTTGGGACCTCTAATTAGGCCTATCTACATTATAAGTAAAAATAAGAAAAATAAAAGCTTCCCAGGCAGTGTAAGGGTTAAGTGCATGCCAGGTGTCAGGCTCACCCTGCTCTGAGATACTTGGTCCTATGGCACAGAAAGAAGGGCCCTGAAATACAGTTTTAAACCCTTAAAATGCTGAAAAAGGCAGAGCTTCCTTCCAGTGAACCCCTTAAACAGAGGCAATGGGGTAGTTACCTCTACTGAAACGAATACAATAGCAAATAAATAGTTTCTGCCCTTTAATTTATTCTCCTTAATACTGGGAAAAGAGGGATTTTCCTCACTTTAGATCTCTCCAGTGATGAAAAAAAGAGGGATTTTTCCCTCAGTTCAAACTCTTATGGAGAGATAGCTGGGCTTCTCCCTCAATTTAGGCCTCAGGACAACAAAAAGGGGGTGGCTGCCCTTAATTCAAATCCATAAGAAACATTTCCAAGATTTTCCCCTTCTACTTAAACTGGAAAATAATAGAAAATGAGGACTCCCTGTCAATTAACACCCCTAACAGCATAGAAAAGGCAGGGATTCTTTCAACTGAGACCATTAAAATTGCAGGGGAAGCAGACTTCCTCCTAGTTTGAACACAAAAAATAAAGGGAAAGGATGCTTTTTCCCTTTTTTCTAAACCCTTTTTCTCCTAATAACCCCTCTCCTTTCTGGGAGTGCTGTGGAGGGTCTGGGGGCTCTGGGGAGGGACTGGCACAGTAAAAGGGGAAAGTTGAAAGCCCTCTCCTGGAACCCCACATGCTGCCTGGCCCGCTCAGATGCTGCCCCTTGGCAAAACGGCTCTTCCCTTGGCATTTTCTCAAAGTGTTGCTCTGTGCCCGGGTGGGTCCGGCTGCTCCCTAGTCCGTGCTGGATGCTCCGACCGTAGTTCCTGGAGGGACCCTTGGAATGCCCCTGTTAGCCCCTCTGGACTAGTGGCTCCCTGTGCAGGTGTGCCTGGGTAACCCTCTGAAAGCAGCTGGTCACACGGGGGGGCTGCTAGACCTTGGAGTGGGGTTGAGGTGAAGAAAGGTCCTGTGAGGAGTTCCTTCCCCTGCACAGCCCTTCGTCTGCCCCTTAAACCATGGGCTGCCAGACTTTCCTTTCCAAGGAAATTAACCGTCTTTCCTCTCTGTGTGCCCGTGGCCGAAACTGCAATTCGGCCTCCAAAACTGCAGAGAACGATTTCTCACGGACCGCGGCTGCCGACGCCGAGAACTCTTGCCGCCCTTGGAGTGCCACGTGCCTCCTGCGAACGGACGTCGACGTGCAGCGGGGGTGAGTTTGGCTTTACGGGGAAGAGGGCCGGCGCAGGATTTCTCCGGGAGCAAAGCTGCCCCCGCCGAGAGCTCGGGCTGCCCTGGCAGTGCCGAGCACCTCCTGCAAACTGGCATCGGGAGACACGGGGGGTGAGTTTTTCTGTGCGGAAGTTCTCCCAGACCAAAGCTGAGAGCATCTAACCCTAACCGCAACAACTTAGCTGGGTCTAAAGCTTACAACCTTCGGACTGGCAGCGTGGGACCCGACCCGCTGTGCCGCTGCTGGCCCCTTGCTCAAGCATTCCACTGCAGTCCTAAAACTCTGCCTTTTCTGAGGGTGTTTCCTCTGACCCTGACCGTAATCTTCAAAATATGCGAAAGACTCATAAAATGGCTTTGAAAAAGCCCCAACAATACCCTAAGAAGTCCCAGAAAAGTCCCAAAATCTCCTAAATACCTTTAAAAGTCCTGGAATAAAAGCCTCACAAAGACATGCTCAGTCTCCGAACTCTACCTCTCGCTCTCTAGCCCACAGATGTCATCCCCACCTTTTCTGTCATTGTGCTGCTGTGTGAGGGTTGCTGTCTGGTCTCGCTGTTAGGGTTGCTGCGTTGTGCTGCTGTTGGGGGAAAAAGCTGTTTTTAGGGGGGCTGCTTAGGCTGAGGTTAGGGCTGGGGTGAGGGGTGGTACAGCTGTACCCTGTACCCCTGATCTCCAGTGGACTGTCCAGCCCTCAAGCCCTCTCCCTTTACCCCTCAACCAGTCCCTCTGCCCCCCAGCCCTCAGCTCCTGTGTGTCACCCTTGACCCCTCTCCTTTGCCCCTCAGCCCCCAGCTTCTCTGTGTCACCCTACAGCTGCCCCTGCCACCCTCAGCATCTCTGTGTGTCACCCGCTGTCCCCTCTCCCTGTTCCTCCCTCAGCTCCCAGCCTCTGTCACCCTCAAGCCCCCACAGTGCCCCTCAAGCTGCCCCTCAGCCTCCATGTGTTGTGCCATGAAAAACCCTAAAAAAACCTAAAAATTCCCTGAAAAACTCCTAATCTTCAAAATGTCCTAAAAACCCCATGAAAACCTAAAAACAGCCTCAGAATGCTGTTAGAATACACTGGAAATACCCTACTTTTAAAAAACCCCTAAAAATCCCCAAAGAACCTTTAGAAATCCGTAAATATACCCGAAATAGTCCAAAAAGAGCTCTAAAAGTACCCCAAAAATCCTTAAAATGCCCTGATAAGACCCTAAAAAAGCCTAAAAATTCCCTCAAAAACCCTAAAAATACCCAAGCCCTAAAAAGTCCTCCACATCCCCTCAATAGTCCTAAAAAAGCCCCAAGAACACACAAAGCCCCCCCCAAACAATTCTTAAAAGTACTAAGAAAGCCCTTAAAATACCCTAACAAAATCTTTTAAAAGCCCTGAAAAAGCCCTAAAAGTATCCTAAATGTTCCCAGAAATTTCCTGGAAAACTCCTCCAAAAAAGCCCTAAAATATCCCTTTAAAGCCATGAGAAAAACCCTAAAAAAAACCCCTAAAAAACTGCTCAGCCCCCAACTCCTACCTGTCACTCTCTAGACCACAAACATCATTGCTACCTTTTTATTAGGGTTGCTGCCTGCAGCTGCTGGGAGACTTCTGGGGCTGTCCCAGCATTGGGGTTACTGCCTTGTGCTGCTGTTGGGGAAAACTGGGGTCCTAGGGGTGCTCTTTAGGGTGACCTTGGGGTTGGGTTGAGGGCTGCTGCACCTGTACCCTAACCCTACCTGGTACCCTGTGTCTTTGTTGTACCCCTAACCCTCAGTGTGAGCTCTCCATCTGTCAAGCCTCCCCCTCCTTGTCCCTCAGCCCGCAATGTCTGCGTGCCACCCCGAGACCTCTGACATTGTCCCTTGGCCCCCTGGCCTCCACCGTGCACTCTCCACCTGGTTAGGGGTGGTTTTTAGGGTAAGGTTAGGGGTGGTGTGAGCGCTGGTTCACCTGTCACCCTCAAGCAGCCCCCACTTTGCCCCTCAAGGCATCTGCTCCCCCTCACCCTTTTCTTGTCACCCTCAAGTTCCCCACTCCCAGCATCTCTGTGCCACCCTGGAGCCCTCCAGTTGCTCCTAACGCCCCCTTCTGCCTCTCAGCTCCCCCCATCCTCTGTGTCACCCTCCAGCCCCCTCCCCTCAGCCCGCAGCCCCTTGTGACACCCTGCAGCCCACAGACGTTGTCCCTGCCTGTCTCGCCTGGGTGTTGTCCTGCTGCGAGAGCTGTGCCGTCCTCCGAGGGTTCGGGCTCCTGCGTGCTGCTGGAGGGGACTCACGGGTGGGTGGTGGGTGAAGTAATGGATGGAGCGGGAGGTGTGGTGGGACGGGTTAAGGGCGGAGTGAGGGATGGAGCAAGGGCGGGCTGGAAAATAGAGTAGGGTTAGGGGCGGAGAAGGGGACGCAGCAACAGGGGGCTGAGGTGGGGAGGTGAGTGTTAGGAGGAAGCGTAACTCCGTAACTCCGAGACCGAGTCTGCAGCCAACGAAAACTCTGAGTGACCTGGGAGTGCTGAACGTCTTCGGCAAACTGATGTAAGGAAACTGGGGTGATGAGTTTTGTTTCCCGTAGAAAAGGGGTGGCATTTGTGTCCGTGGGCCGGCACCCTGCCCAGGACCTTTGATCTCGAGTGGGCTGCCACCTCCTAAAATTCCAAACATCGCAGGTGAGACAGGGGGTTGGAAATTTTACTTGGGGTAGAAACCAATTTTGGATTTAGCTGAAGTCTGCTGGTGAAACTTCTGTAGTCTGTTAACCGGTGTGCTTGCAAAAAGGCCTGCAGAGAGAACAAAGGAAGTTCGAGGCTACTGCTGGAAAAAGAGAATCTGGGTTACGACCGAGTGCACGGCCTCGTCCCTGTGTGAGTAAAAGTCTGAGGTTTTGCTGGCAGTGTCACTGAGTGCTGAGGGGTCCCCTGGTCGATAGGGCAACTTTGGGAGGGTTTGCTTCAGGCTTTGCTTGTGAAAGGTGTGAGAAAAGCAAGCAGCTGTGAAGCAGATGAGCCCCCTCTTGCCTGTTGAAGTGTTGCATAAATCAAAGATAAACCTCAAGGTCCCTTCCCACCCAAGCCATTCCGTGATTCCTTGCCCTGGAGGCAAGGGTGCACCTGTCACCGCATTTCTCTTCACAGAGAAAAGCAAGGCACGATTCTTCCCAAGAATATTTATGGGATTCACATTCTCTGAACCTCAGAGGAAGGAAAAACAATTCTTATCTCATTTGCTGTGCCTGTGTTTGTGCTGAAGTAGAATGCAACGTGGAGATTGTTCACCCAAAGTGATGGTGTTTTGTTTCCTTGGCCTGTCAGGGCCAAGTGTGTGTGTGTGTGTCGGGACTGTTGGGTGACAGTCATGAGTTGTGTGCGGTGTGTGTGGGGTTGAGTACTTGGCAGATTGGGTTTAGATGTAATGTAATATAGTATGATAAAGCAATTAATTAGCCTTCTGATAAGGCAGAATGCAGATGGGAAATATTTGCACATATGATATTAAAGGACACGTGAACCACCTTTCTGTGAGACAAAGACACAAGACTTGGCCCATCCCTAACTTAGGACACAGCTAAAAAATAATAGATAAAATAATTTTTAACCTATTTTTGAAGAACTCTCTAAAACTAATGGCAGATGATATAGCTATTTTATCTGGCAAGCTTCCGTGCAAAGTTTCCTGCTGATGCTGGCTCAGATGGATGGAGATTTGGGAGGAGGGGGAAGAACAAAGTGCCACGGGGCTTTATTGGATGAGCCTTGAAAGGTTTCTGCAAGCTTCTATTGCAAGGTTGATGAACCTTGTGTTTGTTAACTTCAGTTTTGCTCAGTGTTTTAACCCTGCTTTATCTCCTGTGGTCCAGATGACACATTCACACATCGTTAGAAAATTCAGTGGGATGCTCTTCAAACATGTGACTTTGCAGCAGTGAGGGCAGAAACTTGATGGTTTTACCTCAATCTATAGTTTTTCAATATTGCTATAGAAAGTGCTTTTCTGTGAAATGTCTACTTTGGTTAGATCATGCAAATTTAGTGCTGGCTGCTACTTCCATAAGATGAAGAGTAAGAATAACTCAGGAATGTTTCATCATTTGTCTCTGCACTGGTCAGAAATGGTAATTTGGGCTCAAATCTACAGAAATTTAGCAAAAGAAGTTGGACACTCAGAGGATAAAAATAGAAAAAACTGCATTGGAAGGATTTTTCCTGCTAGTGAGTGAGTTTCTACCTGTAGGAGCATCGGGGGGGTAGCACGTTTGGGACGGACGGAGACGAGAAGTCATATTGCTATAAGCTGGGTGATATGGGGTGACCTTTAAATGAGGGCCGTCTTCTCCTAGGAAATGAAAGAAGGAACAGGTATCCATAGTTAATGAGCCTAGGATTTCTAGCTCTTGAAGGTCAGATTTATCAGCTTTAGAATTATCAATATAAGTTTGGTGTTTCTGGCTGGGAGTTGGAGATACGTGATGATCATCATATGGCCAATATTTATCAGGAGTAACATTATCAAAACCCTTTGGGAAAGGTACTCCAACTAGACAGGTTGAAAAAGGTTTGTCAGGGCTTGTGTCAGATAGACGGATGGTATCGGAGCCTGCAGACCTGGCTAAAGCAACCCAGACATTCGTCTTTGGTTGATTGACAGGTAAAGCTTCTGTTTGTGCTGCCTGTGCGACTGCTTGCACTGTTTGAGCTGTAAGAGCCCTTTCAATTTTTTCTCCTAGAGTTTTTCCAAGTTCATTTGCCTGGATAATTGCCACTTGCTGTGGACTCCCAATTTTGTTACAGGCATCCATCATTTCAGGCACTGTGGGTTTTTCTTTTCCTAGGGCTTTGATAACTCTTTTACATTCTGCATTGCCATTATTTTCAATAATGTCCCGTATCATTATTGGGCAAGCTATATCATCGCCGCATTGTCTTTCTGCTCCTTGCATTACCCGGTCCACAAATTTGGTAAATGATTCAGACGAGTCTTGCCTAATCAGATTATAGGCTTTTTCAAAACTTTCTGCAGGCTGAATTTGCAAAAAGGCTCTGCGAGCCATCTTTTTAATGTCATCTAACGCTGTTTTGGGTAAATTCACTCGATTATCATTGTGAGCATCAGGAGGGTCACCAGTCAGCTTAGACATGACAAGGGTACGAAGGTCTGCATCGGTACTCTGTCTATAAGTGGCTTGTACCCCTGTGAGCAGTCTTTTCCATTTGAGTTCCCATAGCATATATTGTGAGTCTGTGAGAATTATACTAGCAAGATTTTTACAGTCATTTGGTGTGAGTGTATGTCCTTCCAGGGTACTTTTCAGCAGTTGCTTAAAATATGGGGAGCAGATACCACGTCCCTTATTGCTTTTCGCACTTCTTTTATCTCAGGAGGTGGGATAGCCACCCGTGTTCTAGGACTGGCGGCTTGCTGGCTGAATGGCACAGGCATAGCTAGAGGATTTAGACTTTCTTCTTTGCAAATCTGGCCTCTGACTTCATCCTAGTCTGTTAGTTGAAAATTATCAAAAGATTTTTGTGAGTTTTCTAATTTGGGATTAATGCTGATGAATTTTCAGCGTTTAGTGTCTCTTTTTGGGTCAGAAATCTGTCCCAAACACTGGGGGGACTCTGGAGCTGTTTGGGAACAGTTCTTTTTCGAAATTCTTTTGTGTTGGATCAAAGGGTAGGCATTTGCAGGGTAAAGACCCTGGAAATAATTTGGCAGATCAGGAAGCTAAAGATGCAGCAGAAAATGAAGTTGAAGGAGTTAATATTAACTCCAAATGAGGAAAAATTGGAAATTCCAAAGTTTAGGGAAGCAAAAAAAAAAAGTGAATTAAAACAAGATAGGTGGCAAAAAAGATAAATGGGGGAAATAGAAACATCTTGATGGAAGACAGATAATAAAATGCTTACTAGGGAATAGCAGAGGACATGTATCAAAACACCCAGTGGGATACTCAGGCTTTGTGCGATCATTTCTTTTAAGGAACTATGGATGCATTGCGATTTTTGGAGTAGAAAAACAAGGAACTGAAAGATGTATAATTTGCCAAAGGATAAATAAAAGGGTGGTGATAAAAGCAACATGCGAAGGTCGTGAGTTAACTCGCCGACCATTTCAAAGTATCCAAGCAGAAGTTTGCTTTGGTAAGCTCTGGATTTATTTGTAAATACCGTTTAATCCAGGAAAAAAAAAAAAGGATATACCACATGCTGGGCAGGAGGGAGATTGTAAGAAAATAACATTTTTAAAGGCAATAAAAGAAAAACGGTGAAAGTATAAGGCTGGGAACGAAATATTACCTCATCCATTCCCGTTTGTTCCCCGACTCGTTCGCGGCTGCCCCAGCCCCTGTGCCGGCTCCGGCACGGTCCGTCTGTCCCGGTCCGTCTGTCCCGGTCCGTCTGTCCCGGTCCGTCTGTCCCGGTCCCGGCCGCCTGGCCCGCGGCCGCTCCGCTGGCCGTGCCGGCGGAAGGGGCGGGGGGTCCGTCCTGCCGTGTGCACCGTGGGTACCGCGCTGACCGCACCGAGGGGAGGTCCCGTCTGTCCCATCCCCGGCTGCCCTGACTCTGCTCGGCTCCCGCCGCTGCAGCCGGGGTCAGTCCCGGCTTGGTCTCTGCCGGATCAGCCGCCGTGAGCCACGTGGGGCCGATCCACGCTGCAGCTCGGTCTGCACCGGAACAGCCCCTGGGACGATCCCGGCTGCAGACCCCGCCTTTGGAGGACCGAGACCCTGAGCTGTGCCGATCCCCTCGGGCGATCCCGGCTGCAGACCCCGCCTTTGGAGGACCGAGACCCTGAGCTGTGCCGATGCCCTCGGACAATCCCGGCTGCAGACCCCGCCTTTGGAGGACCGAGACCCTGAGCTGTGCCGAGTTCCCCCGTCCTGCCCTGAGCTCCGTTCCCTTGGTAACCACAGCTACCGGCTGCTCAGCGGAACTCTCTAAAGGAATCACCTTATCAAAACACTAAAAGTTCAGGTAAAAGAAAGCCCTCTCCTGATTCTTCCTAAAAATACGGGAGAAAAGCTATAGAAGATAAAAATCCAAAAAGAATGGGATAAAGGGATTAGTCTATTTCCATTAAAAGAGGCTCCCATAGGAGGGGGCGGACCAGGGTTTGGAAATGCTCCTTTGACTTCGTCTGAGGTCTGAAATTTTAAGAAATAAATAAAAGGGATACTTGGAGGATCCCATAGGCATAGCTGAAGAATTAGACCAATTTTTAGGTCCAAACATTTATACTTCAGAAGATATGTGGTCTGTAATGAAAATAATATTTTTCTCAGGAAGAAAGGCAATTAATCACAGCAGCTGAAATAAAAGCTTAGAAAAAAAGATAATCTACGGAGACCCCCAGAGAAGAAAAAATGCCAACTGTACCTCCTGAGTGGGGTAAAAATAATGAGGAGGGGAGTAAACACATGAATAATTATTGTAATTACATAATCAAAGGAATAAATGCGACAGCATATCAAAGGTGAAATGCAAAAAAAAAAAAAAAGGTTTTTAAGGGACAGCTTTTCGAAGGGAAAGAAGAAACTGCAACTAAATAGATAAACAAACTTAAATAGGAAAATGGTCCTAAGTAAGCAGAAGATCTGAAAATCTTTAAAGAGATGGGCACAGAGGAGGAATAGGGAGGTCATAAGCTCTAAATTTCTGCGGGGGACAAATACCATCTGGAGCCTGTGATAACTTTAAAAGTGGGTCCCCAAGAAGAAGAATTGGAATTTGTAATAGACACAGGGGCAGAGAGAACCTGCCTGTTAAATATTCCAAAAAGTTATAGTGTGAGCAGACATATAGTGAAAGTAACAGGGGCAAAGAGGGAAAGTTTTACATTTCTGCTCATTAAAGATGTAGTAATTGAGGGAAGAAACTAAAGTTTGGATGGGAGATGTCTTATTGGTCCCAGGGGCAGGTAGCAATTTATTGGGAAGAGTCTTACAAGTGCAATTAAGAATAGGAGTTATATCAGAAAATGGGAAAATGACAGCTAGAGTTTTAAAATTATTTAAGAGAGGATGAAGAAAAAAAAAAAAAACAACAAAAAAGTTTGAAGTGGGGAAGGAAATAGGGGAAGATTAAATATCAACCCCATAAGGGTTACAATTGAGAGAGAAGATTGTCCCGTACGTGTACGTCAGTATCCTGTATCTTTAGAAGGACGGGAAAGTTTGAAGCCAGTAATAGAAGGACTAATAAAGAATGGGGCATTAGAACCTTGTATGTCTCCTCATAATATCCCTATTCCCCCAGTAAAGTCTGATGGGAGTTATAGACTAGTACAAGATTTAAGGGAGGTTAATAAAAGAACTCAGACTCACTACCCAGTGGTAAAATATCTTAGACACTTAATAAATAAAAGTAGCTAGAAAACCAACCATGAGAAAATTGCAAGAATTTTATTCATTCTCCCTCCCTCTTCAAAGAGAGAGATCAGAAAATTACCTAGATTATTGAAATATTACAGATTGAGGGGTACGCACAAGTAGCAAAATTCGTGTATGAAAAAAATTGACAGAAGGAGATGATATAAAACAGACCAAAGAAGATATTGTTTAATTAAAAGAGTTAAGTTAAAACTAGCCTAAGTACCAGCGTTAAGCTTACCTTTGATAGAAAAATCCTTTATCATTTATACATAAATACAGAAAATGGAGTAGCTCATAAAATTTTAATTCAAGAGTAAGGAAGAGTAAAAAAATATCTAGTAGCTTAAATATCAAAGATGTTAGACTCAGTAAGCCACAGCTAGCCAGTAGGTATTTAACAGCTACTGCAATCCTAGTAAAAGAAAGTTGTAAGCCTACTTTTGGAAGTAATTTAGTTAGGTTCACCTCGTACCATCTGAGGTGTGTTGAATTAAAAAAAAAAAAAAAAAAAAACAGGTAAGAAGAGAAGAAAGAGAGAAGTTGAAGTAGGGAGGTGGTTAGCAAACTCTGAGATGTTAGAATGTGAAGTGATGACATCTTGGTGCTAGAAGAGAGCAGAAGTGTGAATGCGGGGTTTTTGCATGAAAGGCAGGGAAGTGTCTTAACACACGGTTGTTAGGAGGTTATTCAATGCTGAACTGAGGTCCAGAAAGGGTTTAGCAGAACAGGCCCTCCTTGAAGGGAAAAGAGGATAAGTTGACTAGAGAAAGGAAAAGAATGTCAGGAGCACCTGGGGACGCCAGGTTTGGGGTTATCAAGGTTGGGAGGTGTCTGACCGCTCCCTACGAGCGGCGGGGTCTCGGAGGCTGCAGCAGGCACCGATCCATGGAGGTGACCCGGCGGCGGTGCTGGCAGCAGAGGACACAGGTTTGCCGGGCAGGAGCGGGCTGGCTCCGTGGCGGAACTGCCGGGGGGCTCCCAGACTGCCGGGGTCCCGAGTCGAGGATGGCAGCGTCGGCCCCGGAAAGTGGGCCGAGAGAGAGAAGGAAAGAGAAAGAGAGAGAGAGGGCAAAAGGGACCCAAGGCTGCCCCCAGGGTCCCCATGCCCCTGGCTGCTCTCCCCTGCTCCGGCCCCGCAGCCAAGTGGCAGCACGGCATTGATAGCAAGGCCGTGAAAAGAGCGGGAGGGGGGCTAGCACTAAAAGATAAAATCAAAGCAGAGATTGCTGACTCTCCAAACCTCACAAAGTGGTTTGTTTTTCTTAAGTAAGAAGGTTTTTGGTCTTTTCTTTTGTGTGTTTTGATTGCTGTTAAAAAGAATTTTTTTGTTTTTTGGGTTTTTTTCCTGAAGAATGGGTTTGTAAGGCTAAAACAATTAAATGCTGCCCAAAAAGTTTTTGGTCTTTTCTTTTGTGTGTTTTGTTTGCTGTTAAAAAGAATTTTTTTGGTTTTTTTCCCAAAGAATGGGTTTGTAAGGCTAAAACAATTAAATGCTGCCCAAAAAGTAAAAAGCAATAGATGTGATACATCTCGTGTTAAAATTGGTCTAGCTTTTCTTATTTAACTAACTGTAACTCACAAAAAGAAGAATTTGCCTCTGCAGCTATTAGCACAGCTGGATAGAAGAAGAAGAGGCTGCTGTGGAAAAAGCTTTTAGCTAAACCCAGAAAGTTTGGAAGAAAAGTGAATTGTAAAAGTTAATGCAGTATTATCTTTCTTTTATTACTATGCTATTAAGAAGTCCTATCCAGGTACTACCGAAGCAACAATCAGAATCACGGAAAGAGGGTGAATTCATGCCAGCAGAATCAAAGGACTATCACATTTAAACCGGGTGATACCAAACTGACTTTCCAATGGGGACTGAGTGGTAATAGTTTGGCAAAAGCCAAATGATCCAAGAAATGTACAAAGAATAACACTGAATTCAGAAGTAAGACAATGCTTATACCACTGGTTTCAAGCACTGCCTGAATAAAACATCTCCTTAGGGGAGGAATACTCCAGATAGAAGGATCAAGACTGTTTTTGTGTTCTGACCTTAGCCTGAGAATTGTACAGGGGAGAAGGGGAATTACCATTTCCATCAGTAAACTTTATTTGATTCATTCCAAGACTGGACATGCTAGCTGGGTTATAAGTAAATGCTTGAATTGTGAGAATAATTAGTATTGTAGTTCACAACATTTATGCTTTTATTGCAAAAAGTGTTAAAGTAATAACTTAGCTTTGTGGATGGGAATTATTAGTGCCTGGTGAATGAGAGATACCTGAAGAACCGTAAGAGACCACAGTTAAAGGGTGTCCAAACCAATTTGCCTGGAAATTAGTTAAGAGAAAGTGACAAGGAAATAGAGGGCAAGTGCAGATTGGCCTCTGTATTTCGCCACCGAGAAGATCAAATACACCTGCTGTGGGTTGCAACCCCACAGGCCTGGGAGGTGGGAGTATAAGCCATACTGGAGCTCTGTTATTCCTGTTTCTGGCACTCATTTGTTCTCTTTTCCCTTTCGGGATACCAGCAAGATTGTGTCACAAATGCTGCAGAAGGCATCACGTGGAAAGAAACCAAAGTTCCTCTTTAATTACACACACCTATGTCAACAGCCACTGTTATAACACATCCAAATTAAGAACCTGTAAGCAAAATGGAGTAAATTATTGGATTACAAGAAATTTAGGAAAAAGTGGTAATAGATTTGGAATTGAATGTCCAAAAGGAGAGAGAGGGATTTGTTTTACATTTAATCTTGAAGATATGGTTCGAGATTTGGTAAAAAAACAAATAATAAAGGAAAAGGTAAAACCAGCACAGCAACTTAACTCTGTATTGACCCCAAATTATCTATTGAGTCGTATTACAAGACTCCAAGCAGTTATAGAAATGATAGCAAATGGAGCTGCCCAGGCATTGGAGTTAATATCAAGTCAGCTAAGCCAAACAAAAACTGTAGTGTATCAGAATAGGTTGGCTTTACACTATTTATTGGCCAAAGAAGGGGGTGTTTTTTGGAAAGTTTAATATATCAAATTGTTGAAAATTGATGAGCACAGAAAAGTCATTCTAGAAAAAGCAAAAGAAATCAAAGAAGAAAAAAATACATATGCATATAATAACCCAGGTACCGGTCCAAAAATTAGAAAACAATGTTAAAACCTAGCTGGTAGAGTAATGTATTAGAAGAAATTAAGATCTTTCATTTTATGTGTTGCAACTATTTTTATATTTCTTCCTTGTGTAATCCCCTGTTTTATTTTGCCCGCATAGTCCAGAAGATGCAAGTAGATAAGAAATATTGCTCAAGCCAAAGGATTTACAAAGAATAAGAGTGGGGATTGTGACAAATGCAGGTATTTTATGATTGGCTTTTTTGAAATATTAAAATGAATATTATATGTGCTGTGTTAGAAAGGAATGCTGTATTAATTCTCTTAAGTAGTGTGTTAAATATAGTTTTAGGTTATAAAAACTGTTAAAATAGAAACGATGCTATGTAAGATACTTTTTTTAAAGAAAGGACTTGCAGCAAGATAGCGGCCACAGGACACCCGGATCTTTCAGAGAAAAAGAATTTTTATATATTGCCCTCTTATCAGAAGAAACAAACTTCTTCCTGCCTCCAAGGCGCTGTTAGGATTAGAAGGAAGAAGTGGATGATGAGCAGACAGAATCCTGTGTTTGAATGGAATTTATGCACCATGTACGAAGTGTATGACTATGCAACAGGCTATTGCTTTTAAGGGTTAATCCTTTGTTAACGGGGGTCCTTTTTCGGGCTCGTGCTGCCCAGAAAAAGGTACCCGGATGTCCGTAACTCTTTGTTTTTGTTGTCTCATATTGTCCTAATTCAAATTGTCCAAATTATTATTACTCTAATTGTATGACTATTTTTATAACCATTTTATTACTATTAAACTTTCAAAAATTTGAAAAGCAAGTGATTGGCGTTTTTCACACCAGTCTGTTAGGTGAAAATTATCAAAAGATTTTTGTGAGTTTTCTAATTTTGGCATTAATGCTGGCAAATTTTCAGGGTTTACTGTCTATTTGTGGGTCGAGAAATCTGTCCCAAACACTGAAGGGACTCTGGAGCTATTTGGGAACAGTCCTTTTTCGAAATTCTTTTGTGTTGGGATCAAAGGGTTGGCATTTGCAAGGGCAAAATAATTCTCTCTCTGTCCTGTATTTATTAAAGCAGCTGTCATATTCCAATCTCCTCCTCCTCGTCGCACGGTTTGTGTGCATGGATGTGGCTGTGCAGACGAATCATGACACAAAGTAGTCCCACTGGGTGCTAGGAGTGTGGAAGGCGAAAACGCAGAGGCACACCAGGTATCGGTTGCTCAGGGTTACGCGCTGCAGAGGGATCTCTCGGTGCCCGGCAGAGGGAGAGACGCGGAAGGATACATGCAAGGCGCTGCAGTTTTCGCCTGCTGTGGTGCCGTGTACAGATGCAGTGGCGGCAGAAGTGGCGTGACAGGGCACAGGGATGCCGGCTGTGGCTGGACAGCGGCACGCAGTGGCTCGGAACCGGGACCGGGCTGTACCAAAGCTGCAGCAAACGCAGTGGGGGGTGGCGGCGGGGCCGTGGAGATAGAACTGCGCATGCGTGCGGCTGATCCCGGAAGCAGCGCTGTGGTTCCATGAGTCGGCGCGGAGTGATATCGCTGGTGCTGGGGTTGTAGCAACTGCGCATGCATGGGTTCCGTCACTACGGCGGCGCGGGCAGTCACCATGGCAGCGGGCGGGCCGGGGGGTGCGGGAGGCGGCGGAGCTACGGGAACGGGGCTGCGGCTGCGGCCGTGGAAGGGAACGCCGGGACGTCCGTGGTTGCAGGAGGCGGCGGAGCCGCGCCATCCAGCAGCTCTGAAGCGGGAGGGTGCGGTGGGGAAGGCGCGGCTCGGCCCGCCATGCAGCGGCGGCGGCAGGAGAGGGGAAGCGACCACGGGTGGCACTGACGGGAGGCTGGGCTGGAGCGCCGCAGCGCCAGCACGGGGTGCCTTGGGTGGCTGGGGCGCCCCGGTAAGACAGTCATTAACACACCCTAAAAATTATTTTTAAAGCCCTGAAAAAGCCCTAAAGGCATCCTAAACATTTCCAGAGAATTCCTAAACAACTCCTGCAAAAAAAACCCTAAAATATCCCTAAAAATCCCTGAAAAATCACCTGAAAGACCCTAAAAAACTGTTTAACCCCTACCTGTAACACTGTGGCCTCCAAACATCATCTCTACCTATTAATCGGGGTAACTGCAAGACCCTCAAACACCACCACAATCACCAGCTTGAGTTGGTCTGGACAGAACCAAATAAAATAAAATAAAAAGCTTTATAAATAGAGAAATTAAAAATAAAAATCAAATTAAAAATAAAAAAAAAAAATAAATGCTTTAAAAATGGGAAAATAAAAAAAAGAAAATTAAAAAAATAAAAAGCTTTAAAAACAGAAAACTTAAAACTAAAAATTAAAAAAAAATTTAAAAAATAAAAGAAATGCTTTAAAAATAGAAAAATTAAAACTAAAAATGAAATAAAAATGAAATTAAAAAAATAAAATAAATGCTTTAAAAATAAAAAAATCAAAACTAAAAAATTAAATAAAAAATAAAATTAAAAATAAATGCTTTAAAAATAAATCAAAACTAAAAATAAATAAAAAATAAAATTAAAAAAATAAATAAAATAAATGTTTAAAAATAAAAAAATTAAAACTAAAAATTAAATAAAAAATAAAAAAAGCTTTAAAAATAGAAAGATCACAACTAAAAATTAAATAAAAAAGAAAATTAAAAAAATAAATGCTTTAAAAATAGAAAATGCAAAAAATAAAAATGAAATTAAAAAAATAAAAATAAAATAAATAGTTCAAAAATAAAAAATTAAAACTAAAAATGAAATAAAAAATAAAATATAAAAAATAAAATAAATGTTTAAAAATAAGAAAAATTAAAACTGAAAATTAAAAAAAATTTAAAAAGCTTTAAAAATAGAAAGATCAAAAATAAAAATTAAATAAAAAATAAAAAAAGCTTTAAAAATAGAAAGATCACAACTAAAAATTAAATAAAAAAGAAAATTAAAAAAATAAAATAAATGCTTTAATAATAGAAAAAGCAAAAAATAAAAATGAAATAAAAAAAATAAAAATAAAATAAATAGTTCAAAAATAAAAAATTAAAACTAAAAATGAAATAAAAAATAAAATATAAAAAATAAAATAAATGTTTAAAAATAAGAAAAATTAAAACTGAAAATTAAAAAAAATTTAAAAAGCTTTAAAAATGGAAAGATCAAAAATAAAAATTAAATAAAAAATAAAAAAAAGCTTTATAAATAGAAAGATCACAACTAAAAATTAAATAAAAAAGAAAATTAAAAAAATAAAATAAATGCTTTAAAAATAGAAAAAGCAAAAAATAAAAATGAAATAAAATATAATATTTGAAAAATAAAAAAATAGTTCAAAAATAAAAAATTAAAACTAAAAATGAAATAAAAAATTCATTAAAAAAAATTTTAAAAGCTTTAAAAATAGAAAGATCAAAAATAAAAATTAAATAAAAAATTTAAAAAAGCTTTAAAAATAAAAAAATAAAAAGTAAAAATTAAATAAATAACAAATTTTTTAAAAAGCATTAAAAATAGAAAAAGCAAAAAAAATGAAATAAAAAATAAAATTAAAAAAATAAAATAAATGATTTAAAAATAAAAAAACTAAAACAAAAAATTAAATAAAAATAAATTAAAAAATAAAAAAAAGCTTTAAAAATAGAAAAAGCAAAAAATAAAAATGAAATAAAAAATAAAATTAAAAAAATAAAATAAATGCTTTAAAAATAAAAAAAATTAAAACAAAAAATTAAATGAAAAATAAAATTAAAAAATAAAATAAAAAGCTTTAAAAATAGAAAAATCAAAAATAAAAATTAACTAAAAAGTAAAAAATAAAATAAATGCTTTAAAAATAAAAAAATCAAAACTAAAAATTAAATAAAAACTAAAAAAATAAAATAAATGCTTTAAAAATAGAGAAAGCAAAAATAAATATGAAATAAAAAATAAAATTTAAAATATAAAATAAATAGTTTATAAATAAAAAATGAAAACTAAAAAATAAAAAATAAATTTAAAGAAATAAATGTTTTAAAAAAATAAAACAAAAACATTAAATTAAAAAAAATTTAAAATAAAATAAAAAGCTTTAAAAATAGATAAATCAAAAATAAAATTAAATAAAAAATAATAAAAAAAGCTTTAAAAATCAAAAACTCAAAAGTAAAAATTAAGAAAAAAATAAAAATTAAAAAATTTAAAATATGCTTTAGAAATATAAAAATTAAAACTAAAAATTAAATTAAAAGGAAAATTTAAAAATAAAATAAATGCTTTAAAATAGAAAAATTAAAACTAAAAAAAGATTAAAAAAAGCTTTAAAAATCGGAAAATTAAAAAAATATGAAATAAAAATTAAATTTAAAAAATAGAATTAATTAAAAATAATTAAAAAACAAAATAAAATCCGTAAAGTGCTGTAAAGTACTGAAAAAGTTCCATAAAAGGTAGTGTCGTACAGCGCGACTGTCAAAAAAACGCACATTTTACGACAGTCGCGCTTTACGGCAGTTTTACGACAGTCGCGCTTTACGGCAGCTTTTACGACAGGCGCGCTTTACGGCACCTTTTACGACAGTTTTACGACAGTCGCGCTTTACGGCACCTTTTACGACAGTCGCACTTTACGGCAGTTTTGCGACAGTCGCGCTTTACGGCACCTTTTGCGACAGTCGCGCTTTACGGCACCTTTTACGACAGTCGCGCTTTACGGCACCTTTTACGACAGTCGCGCTTTACGACAATTTTACGACAGTCGCGCTTTACGGCACCCTTTGCGACAGTCGCGCTTTACGGCACCTTTTGCGACAGTCGCGCTTTACGGCACCTTTTACGACAGTCGCGCTTTACGGCAATTTTGCGACAGTCGCGCTTTACGGCACCTTTTACGACAGTCGCGCTTTACGGCAATTTTGCGACAGTCGCGCTTTACGGCACCTTTTACGACAGTCGCGCTTTACGGCAATTTTGCGACAGTCGCGCTTTACGGCACCTTTTACGACAGTCGCGCTTTACGGCAATTTTGCGACAGTCGCGCTTTACGGCACCTTTTACGACAGTCGCGCTTTACGGCACCTTTTACGACAGTCGCGCTTTACACCACCTTTTGCGACAGTCGCGCTTTACGGCAGTTTTACGACGTTTTATGGAAATTTTACGGCACTTTACAGCACTTTAGAGTTTTTATTTTGTTTTTCATGTATTTTTAATTAATTTTATTTTATTAATTTTGGGGTTTTTAAAATTTTTCTATTTTTAAAGCTTTTTATTTTATTTTTTTAATTTTTTTATTTGTTTTTTTTAATTTTCCTTTTTTTAAAGCTTTTTATTTTATTTTTAAAATATTTTTAAATTTAATTTTTAAATTTAATTTTTCTTTTTTTAAAGCATTTATTTTTTTAATTTTGTTTTTTATTTAATTTTCATTTTTCTATTTTTAAGGCTTTGTATTTTTTTAATTTTATTTTTTATTTATTTTTATTTTTAAACCTTTTTATTTTTTAAAATTTTTTTATTATTTTTTTTATTTTTAAAGCATTTATTTTATTTTTTAAATATTTATATTTATTTTTAATTTTTCTATTATTAAAGGTTTTTATTTTTTAAATTCTTTTTAATTTTTTTAATTTTTCTCTTTTTAAAGTATTTTTTAAAATTTTTTTATTTTTTTAATTTTTCTATTTTTAAAGCTTTTTATTTTTTTAATTTTTATTTAATTTTTATATTTCATTTTATTTTTAAAGCATTTATTATATTTTTTAATTTTGCTTTTTATTGATGGTTTATTTTTCTATTTTAAAAGCATTTATTTGATTTGTAAATTGTTTTATTTAATTTTCAATTTTTCTATTTTTAAAGCCTTTTTAAAATTTTTTAAATTCGTTTTTATTTTTAATTTTTCTATTTTAAAAGCTTTTTATTTTATTAATTTTTATTTAATTTTTATATTTAATTTTATTATTTTTAAAGCATTTATTATATTTTTTAATCTTGTTTTTTATTGAATGTTTATTTTTAATTTTTCTATTTTTAAAGCTTTTTATTTTTTTAATTTTATTTTTAATTTTTTTATTTTTAAGTTTTCTATTTTTAAAGCATTTATTTTTTTATTTTGTTTTTTATTTTTCTATTTTTAATTTTTGTATTATTAAAGCATTTATTTTTTAATTTTGTTTTTTTCTAATTTTTATATTTATTTTTTCTATTTTTAAAGCATTTATTTTTTTTGTTTTTATTTAATTTTTATTTTTTAAATTTTCTATTTTCAAAGTTTTTGAATTTTTAAATTTTATTTTTTATTTATTTTTATTCTTAATTTTTTTATTTTTAAGTTTTCTATTTTTAAAGCATTTATTTTTTTAATTTTGTTCTTTATTTTTTTTTCTATTTTTAATTTTTTTATTATTAAAGCATTTATTTTTTAATTTTGTTTTTTTCCTAATTTTTATATTTATTTTTTCTATTTTTAAAGCATTTATTTTTTAATTTTGTTTTTTATTTAATTTTTATTTTTTAAATTTTTTATTTTCAAAGTTTTTGAATTTTTAAATTTTATTTTTTATTTATTTTTATTCTTAATTTTTTTATTTTTAAAGCATTTATTTTTTTAATTTTATTTTTTATTTAATTTTTATTTTTAATTTTTCTATTTTCAAAGCTTTTTTATTGTTTAATTTTATTTTTTATTTAATTTTTATTTTTAATTTTATATTTTGAAACCTTTTATTTTTTAATTTAATTTTTTATTTCTATTTTTAATTTTTCTATTTTTAAACCTTTTAATTTTATTAATTTTTAATTTAATTTTTATATTTAATTTTTCTATTTTTAAAGCATTTATTATATTTTTTTAATTTTGTTTTGTATTAAATTTTTATTTTTAATTTTTCTATTTTTAAAGCATTTATTTTATTTATTTAATTTTATTTTTATTTAATTGTTATTTTTAATTTTTCTATTTTTAAAGCATTTTTTAAATTTTCTTTTTTATTTAATTTTTATTTTTCATTTTTCTCTTTTGAAAGCATTTTATTTTTTTAATTTTCTTTTTATTTTTTATTTCTAATTTTTCTATTTTTAAAGCATTTATTTTTTTAATTTTGTTTTTTTTTTAATTTTTCTATTTTTAAAGCTTTTTATTTTATTTTATTTGGTGCTGCCCAGACCAATTTAAGCTGGTAATTGTGGTGGTGTTTGAGGGTCTTGCATTACGGCAGTACATTTTATGGAACTTGTACGGCACTTTACAGCACTTTACAGTTTGGGTTTTTTTATTATTTATTTTTAATTAATTTTGTTGTTTTTTTTTTTTATTTTTCTATTTTTAAAGCATTTTATTACATTTTATTTGGTGCTGCCCAAACCTGCTGTAGTGCATTTTATACTTTGTAATACTTTGAAGTAATTTTTCCCAAATGGTTTATCCCAAACTGTACCCCCCTCCCTTTACCTGTGTTATCCCTCTCCCGGGATGAGATCATCCCCAAACCCCCACCCTGGCTCTCTGTCAATCACTCAGCCTCCCATCCCCCCCCATGCAGAAGTTTCGGTCCAAGTCCTCGAGTGATCAGCCAGAGGCTCGGGGTCAGCCCCCAAGCCTTGCCCCATACGCTGTCCTATATGTCTAGGCCCCAGCATCCATCCCTTAGGGTCACTTAATGGTTGGTAGGATGTTATCTACTTTCGGTTTCCACCTCCCTTAAAATGTAACCTTGGCACATCTCCCGGGGCTCTGGGCAGGAGCCCCCTGAGGTGCAGGAGCTCCTTTGGGGGTCCTAATAAAACCTTGGATTAACCCCTGCTAAGAGTCAGCACTTTATCTTCTACCGCTGTCTCTGGTGTCTCTTCTGCTGCAAAGGCGACCAGGCCAGGTGCCCTCAGTACCCTCGGGGCACAGAGAGTGTCTCCCCCCAGCCCAGGTGCCCTCAGTACCCTCGGGGCACAGAGAGTGTCTCCCGGCCAGCCCAGGTGCCCTCAGTACCCTCCAGGCACACACAGAGAGTGTCTCCCCCCAGCCCAGGTGCCCTCAGCACCCTCGGGGCACAGACAGTGTCTCCCCGCTGTTGGCCGTGTCGGGGCTGCCCCCCCGGCCTCTGCCAACTCGGGACCGGCCGAGGGTTACTGAGAGGCTCGCACAAACCCGCTCGGCCGCTGATTGTGGTGGTGTTTGAGGGTCCTCCAGGACAAGGGAGGAGATGAGAATCTTGACTCCCCCTTTCAGAAGGCTGAAATATTATTTTATGATCTCTATTATATTAAAAGAAAATGAGATATTAGAACTACACTAAAAGAGCAAGGAGACATCAGAAAGCTGGAAAGGAATGAATAATAAAAACCTGGGACTGCTCACAGCCCCGACACCGCTGGACCATGATTGGTCATCAAGTAGAAACAATGCACAGGAGACCAACCCAAGATGACCCTGTTGCTAAACCATCTCCAGCCCACACTCCACAGCCAGCAGATTGTTATTGGTTCCATTTCTGTTCTGAGGCTTCTCAGGAGAAAAAACCCAGCAAAAGGATTTTCATCAAACACATCAGTGCCAGGTGATGGCACAGGCACCATCAGCTGGCAGAGGTCACTGTGTCATCCCTGCCAGCCCAGGTGTCACAGCAAGGAGGAGAGAGTTCACCCTGTGCTCACACTGCAATACAGAGCAATACAACACAACACACACATTAACACAAGATTATAACCTTTTTCTATTTTCTTTACTTGTGGATTTATTGTTACAGGACACCCAAAACAACAAAAGCACACAAAAAACAGCATTCATCTACCATTAACACCCCCTTCAAATGACACACAAACTCACCATCCCTCTGATCACAACTGCTAAATTACACCCCAGCAATCATTGGGCCTCAGGAACGTAGTTCCCTGGAGCCTCCAAAAATTCCTCCTGCCTGAAGAAATACCCGGTCCCTGGAGGGTCTGTGCCCAAACTTTGGCGATGAACGTCGCCTCGCAGACCAACGGGGACCCAGGAAAAAAAACCCAGCCCGGGGGAAAAAAAAAAGAAAAAAAAAAACAGCCGGGGGAGGTGGGGGGGCTAAACCCGGCTGGGGATTTTTTTACTCTAAATTTACAAATGAGTTGAAAAACCTGAAAAGCAAGTCACACACACAAGGTTAAATCCAGTCACAGCATGCGCTCACACACGCAGAGATGAGCAGACGCCGACAGACAGACACGTGCTCTCACACACGCTCACGCACTCCTCCCATTTAAACATTCCCTGTGGCTCTTACTCGAGACGCTGAAGAACGCGCTTCCACGCTTCTTCTGGCTGCCGCTCCTCGACGTCAAATGGTAGATGATTCTGGGGAAATCGGCAGCCTCGGGGACCTGTGAGACGACAGGAAGCGGTCAACGAGTGGCTGACAGCTAGGACTTGTCCCCGCTCTGACCGATAAATTTTCTACCCTAAACCCCACTAAAGACAGATGAACAGTAAAGTTTTTATAACTCTGCTACTTAACTGTGACTACATGCCAGGGCAGGGCAGCTCCGACCATAAGTGGTACAACATGAGTACACACAATAAAAACAGACGCATACAGTGCAAGTGTGCATGGAGTGTAAGTCCATACAATATAAGCCAGCATAGGTACACACAATGTAAGTACATACAGTGTAAGCCAACATAGGTAAACGCAATGTAAGTACATACAGTATAAGTACATACAGTATAAACCAGCATAGGTAAAAACAATGTAAGTACATACAGTATAAGCCAGGACTTGAGATAGCTCTCTGGAAGATTAATTCTTGAGCCCTGTACCCTTTGAGAAGATGGAACCTATAGAACTCCTGCAGTCACGTGAGGAGGGTGTAAGACGCTCCCTCGGGAAGTCCAAGAGAATGGCGTGGAAAAAAAGGCACTACCAAAGCCGGTAGTGAAAAGGAAGACGGATGAGAACATCTTGTCCCTTTGAGACATTCCTGTCTCAAAGAGTAAAAATGTAAAGATGCCGGAATAAGGGATATCCGGAAAGGAACATGAGTAGAATATGGCCTATGTGGCACGGAATAGTGCCGATAAAGCGTTGAGACGTAACAAAGGCCTGTGACACGTAAGACGATGGACACTGACGACATAACACGGACACGGACGACATAACACGGACACGGACGACATAACACGGACACGAGTGACAACTGCCTGGCACTGTCCCCGTAGGGACCCGAGATTCCTAGTGCAAGGTGAGCCAGAGGCTGATGATGCCAAAGGAAAGAAAGCCCTAGGAGGAGAGCACGTGATGATGAAACGGAACTCGTCAAAAGAAGTTAGTGCCAAAGCAGTTAAGAGGATGCTCGAGAGGGGCGGCGAGCCTAGAGAAGGAAGCGGACTGCCGGGTGACCGTGGCCGTAGCTCCGGACGTGAAGGCGAGCTCCTCGGGGGAAAGATCCGTGACGACGTCGAGTCAAGGGAGGCGGACGACGCAAAGTACGCGAAGATGTGGAGATGGGTCGGAACTGTCCTGCCCGGCAAAGGCTCTGGCAAGGCTGAGGGGAAACCCTCTCCCTTTACTTCCAGAGAGCCTGCCCCGCTACAGACCTCTCCGCTAAGCTGACATCTGATTGCCTCCTGTGATAGTAAAGGCTATTCCCCTTCTCCCAACCGCTGGCCCCGACACTTAGCTTTTGGAAGATGAGAGGACAAAATCCATCCTCGGTCAGACATGGACGTTGAAATGCTCTCCGTGTGTGCTTCGGTGCTGCCGTTTCCAAGCTTGGGCTACGAGCCGCCTCAGGGTACCTAAGACAAAACAGAAAACCTGACTATTGCCCTCAAAAACAGTAATCCCCGGGACTCCTCTGCACCACTGCCCCCGCTCACCTCAAATCTTGATTTGACTCCGGACGGTGCCCGGAAGATACCTGCAAAGAGAAAAGGGACACGCTTAGCATGCTGCTGTGTAACGCTCACCTAGGAGTCAGCCTGCCTAAACGCCGACTCACCTGCCCTCCTCTGTTCCTTGGCATGCCTAGGGCAGCGACAGCACCTGCAAAGAAACAAATCGGAAAAGCATGCTGAGATACTGTGAAAACACAACCTCCCAAATCTGACAAGGATGCCACACCGATACCTTAAGCTGCACACACCTGGCATAGGCGTGCTCAGCCAGGAGAGATGGCAAGTGGACCACCTAAAATCAAAAAACAAGAGGAGATGCTTAGAGCTGCACCAAAACTGAGACCTCAGCAATAACAACTGCTTCTGTACGCTATTCAATGCTCACCTTGCCCACTCGGCCTTGACTGCTGCTCTCGGCCTTGACCTCCTAAAAAGAGAGACAACGAACAATGCTGTAACAGCCACCATTTATGCTTCCTCTGCAGAAACAAACATGGACTCACATGCTCAGGGCAATCCCCACACCCGGGATGGGGGGCTCTGCCCTGGATTTTATCCTTCTGCATCTGAAAGAAAGTCAGGACAAAAGTCAAACTGTTGCAGGGTAACTTAATAGCTCCAGATATCTTGTGTCCAACTACACCCCACATTACAAACTTCAAGTCCCTGGGACTTCTCCTATTGCACCAGGCTATGCGGCAGGGCAGAGCAGCTCCGGCACAAATGTGTGTGCAGACACCCGTGACACGGGACAGACAGGACGTGACAAACAACGAGGACACAACATGGACAGAAATCTCCTGGCAAGGAAAATGGCTGCGAGGACTGAGAGAATGCAAAAGGAGATGACCGAGGGGAGACCGATGGTGAGCTGATGAGGCTCAGAGAAACCTGGAGGAAGAAGATGCTAACCGAATGATTTATTCCAAAAACTGCAAAGATGGATGCCCGAGAATCCTACGGCCAGAAGCCTCTACCTGCCCTCACCTTCTCACAAGTCCTAGTCCGCCATAACGGATCCTGGTGGGGCAGAGCTGTCCATACAGCTCAGAACAAGACCTGAAGAGACATCTGACCGGATGCTTCTAAAGAGACAAGAGAGTCTGATGCCTGTCTGAGCTCCTGAGTCCAAAGTTCCATGGCTTGGCTGCCAGGCCGAGGAATGCAGAGATCGCAGATGCTAACAATGATGCCAGGGTTTCTGACAGGCCCCTCCAAGGCCTAAGATAAAAGACATGACATATCCAAACACGCATAATACACAAAAGACAAGTGACACGATACACACCGGGACTGCTCTGCCCTGCGCACCTCAGCACTGTGATCAAAAGTCCGGCTTTGCTTTTATGGGGCCTAAGGGTGTGCACTTCATGGACACCCCCATGTCCAAAGGAGACTCAAAAATCCCTCACGGTGGGTCCCTACCCTGTGCCCCGCTTTCATCCCCTCTGTGGGTTGTAGCCCTCTACTTATCTCTCGCACTGCTGGGGATGCAGATCCATATCAGGTGCAAAAGAAGGCAGCCTCAACATCTGGGAAGTTCCTGCTGGCACTGTTGTTCAACAACTCCCTGTTGTTTCTCAGTCAGCTACGTGAAAGAAATCCAAATATCAATGCATGATCTCTGCAGCACACTGGCCAAAACCCAACAATTCTGCGACTCACCGTTCTCCTAAGAATGCCCGGCTCCTGGGGCCGCACCCTTCGGCCGCGCTCCGAGGCTGATGCCATTGTCACGGGGTAAGCCTGGGGTAAAAGGAGACGAGGTCATGTGGCATTGCTGAAACCTGAGCGGACCCTCGCTCCTCCTCCCTGCTTCCCCTACTCACCGCAACTCCTTGGCAGGTGCCCAAGGCCACCTGGATGGCACCTTTAAAGAGAAAAGTTCTGGGCTTCATCACCAGGTCCTGTAACGCATCCACAGGGCTCGCACGTGCAGGGAACCCGGTGCATCGGCCAGCTGGTGACGGGCGCTCGGCAGGCTCCAAGTGGAATGCCCAAAGCACAAAAAAGAGAATGGAAGCTTAGAGCAGCACCAGAAACTGAGACTGGAGCAATAACAGCTACTTCCCTCCACTGCTCACCTTGACTGCTGGTATCCAGATTTACTTCCTAAAAAGAAAGACAAAGAACAGAGCTGTAACAGAGTCACCACATACACTTCTGCTGCAGAGACAAATGGTGCTTCACCTGCTTGGGGGAAACCCCTCACCCGGGATGGGGCCTTCTGGCACACATTTAATCCATCTGAATCTGAAAAAAAGGTCAGGACAAGAGTCAAGCTTTTGCAGGATAACTTAAGAGCTCCAGATATCTTGCGTCCATCTACAAATCCCACCTAGAGTCCAACTACACCCCACATTACAAACTTCAAGTCCCTGGGACTTCTCCTATTGCACCAGGCTATGCGGCAGGGCAGAGCAGCTCCGGCACAAATGTGTGTGCAGACACCCGTGACACGGGACAGACAGGACGTGACAAACAACGAGGACACAACATGGACAGAAATCTCCTGGCAAGGAAAATGGCTGCGAGGACTGAGAGAATGCAAAAGGAGATGACCGAGGGGAGACCGATGGTGAGCTGATGAGGCTCAGAGAAACCTGGAGGAAGAAGATGCTAACCGAATGATTTATTCCAAAAACTGCAAAGATGGATGCCCGAGAATCCTACGGCCAGAAGCCTCTACCTGCCCTCACGTTCTCACAAGTCCTAGTCCGCCATAACGGATCCTGGTGGGGCAGAGCTGTCCATACAGCTCAGAACAAGACCTGAAGAGACATCTGACCGGATGCTTCTAAAGAGACAAGAGAGTCTGATGCCTGTCTGAGCTCCTGAGTCCAAAGTTCTATGGCATTGGTGCCAGGCCGAGGAATGCAGAGATCGCAGATGCTAACAAGGATGCCAGGGTTTCTGACAGGCCCCTCCAAGGCCTAAGATAAAAGACATGACATATCCAAACACGCATAATACACAAAAGACAAGTGACACGATACACACCGGGACTGCTCTGCCCTGCGCACCTCAGCACTGTGATCAAAAGTCAGGCTTTGCTTTTATGGGGCCTAAGGGTGTGCACTTCATGGACACCACTCCATGTCCAAAGGAGACTCACAAACCCCTCTCAGTAATTCCCAAACCAGCACCCTGCTTGCATCCCCTCTGTAGGTCGTGGCCCTCTACTTATCACTCGCACTCCTGGGGATGCCGGTCTCGGGTGCGAAGAAAGGCCACCTCGTCAGCCGGGAAGGTCCTGCTGGCACTGGGCTGGTGTCTCTCAGACAGCTGTATTAAAGAAAATCAAACATCAGTGCCCAATCTTGGCAGCCCCTCAGCCAAAACCCCACAAGTCTGCTACTCACAGTGCTCCTAAGAACGCTCAGCTGCTCGGGCCGCACGCTTCGGGCACGCTCGGAGACCGAGGCCGTCGTCACAGGGGGTGCCTGGGTTAAGAGGAGATGAGGTGATTTGGCATGGCTGAAACCTGAGCGGACCCTCGCTCCTCCTCCCTACTTCCCCGACTCACCGCAACTCCTTGGCAGCTGCCCAAGACCACCTGGATGGCACCTTTAAATAGAAGAGTTCAGGGCTTCATCACCAGGTCCTGTAACGCACCCACAGGGCTCACACGTGCAGGGAACCCGGTGCATCGGCCGTCTGGTGACGGGCGCTTGGCAGGCTCCGAGTGGATTGCCTAAAGCACAAAAAAGAGAATGGAAGCTTAGAGCAGCACCAGAAACTGAGACCTGAGCAACAACAGCTACTTCCCTCCACTGCTCACCTTGACTGCTGGTATCCAGATTTACTTCCTAAAAAGAAAGACAAAGAACAGAGCTGTAACAGAGTCACCACATACACTTCTGCTGCAGAGACAAATGGTGCCTCACCTGCTTGGGGGAAACCACGCACCCGGGATGGGGGCCTCTGGCACACATTTAATCCATCTGAATCTGAAAAAAAAGTTAGGACAAGAGTCAAGCTGTTGCAGGATAACTTAAGAGCTCCAGATATCTTGTGTCCATCTACAAATCCCACCTAGAGTCCAACTACACCCCACATTACAAACTTCAAGTCCCTGGGGCTTCTCCTGTTGCACCGGGCTATGCGGCAGGGCAGAGCAGCTCCGGCACAAAGGTGCGTGCAGACACCCGTGACACGGGACAGACGGGACATGACAGACAACGGGGACACAACACGGACAGAAATCTCTGGGCAAGAAGGATGACTGCAAGGACTGAGAAGATGCCAAATGAGATGACCAAGGAGAGACTGATGGTGAGCTGATGAGGCTCAGAGAAACCTGGAGGAAGAAGATGCTAACCGAATGATTTATTCCAAGAACTGCAAAGATGGATGCCCGAGAATCCTACGGCCAGAAGCCTCTACCTGCCCTCACCTTCTCACAAGTCCTAGTCCGCCATAATGGATCGTGGCGGGGCACAACTGCCCATACAGCTCAGAACAAGACCTGAAAAGACATCTGACCGGATGCTTCTAAAGAGACAAGAGAGGCTGATGCCTGTCTGAGCTCCTGAGGCAAAAGTTCCATGGCCTGGGTGCCAGGCCGAGGAATGCAGAGATCACAGATGCTAACAATGATGCCAGGGTTTCTGACAGGCCCCTCCAAGACCTAAGGTAAAGGACATGACCTTTCCAAACAACACATAATACACAAAAGACAAGTGACACGATACACACCGGGACGGCTCTGCCCTGCGCACCTCAGCACTGTGATCAAAAGTCCGGCTTTGCTTTTATGGGGCCTAAGGGTGTGCACTTCATGGACATCCCCATGTCCAAAGGAGACTCAAAAATCCCTCACGGTGGGTCCCTACCCTGCGCCCTGCTTTCATCCCCTCTGTGGGTTGTAGCCCTCTACTTATCTCTCGCACTGCTGGGGATGCAGATCCATATCAGGTGCAAAAGAAGGCAGCCTCAACATCTGGGAAGTTCCTGCTGGCACTGTTGTTCAACAACTCCCTGTTGTTTCTCAGTCAGCTACGTGAAAGAAATCCAAATATCAATGCATGATCTCTGCAGCACACTGGCCAAAACCCAACAATTCTGCGACTCACCGTTCTCCTAAGAATGCCCGGCTCCTGGGGCCGCACCCTTCGGCCGCGCTCCGAGGCTGATGCCATTGTCACGGGGTAAGCCTGGGGTAAAAGGAGACGAGGTCATGTGGCATTGCTGAAACCTGAGCAGACCCTCGCTCCTCCTCCCTGCTTCCCCTAATCACCGCAACTCCTTGGCAGGTGCCCAAGGCTACCCTGGTGACGCCTTTAAATACAAGAGTTCAGGGGTTCATCACCAAATCCTGTAATGCGTCCACAGGGCTCGCACGTGCAGGGAACCCGGTGCATCGGCCGGCTGGTGACGGGCGCTCGGCAGGCTCCGAGTGGATTGCCTAAAGCACAAAAAAGAGAATGGAAGCTTAGACTTGCCCCAGGAATTGAGAGCTCAGCAACAAAAACTGCTACTGATCACCTTGCTCTCCTGAACTTGACTGCTGGGATCCAGACTTACTTCCTAAAAAGAAAGACAAAAAACAGTGCTGTAACAGGGTCACCCTTGACACTCCCCCTGCACAGACAAATGGTGACTGACCTGCTTGTGGGAACCCCGTCACCCAGGATGGGGGGCTCTGCCACGGGTGCAATGCATCTGCACCTGAAAGAGAGTTAGAACATATGTCAAACACCTGCAGGATAACTCAAAACCTGCAAACACCTTAGGTCAATCTAGGAATGGCACCTAGAGTCCAACTGCACCCCACATTACAAATTTCAACTCCCCAGGGCTTGTCCTATTACACCAGGCTATGCAGCAGGGCAGAGCAGCTCCGGCACAAATATGTGCAGACACTTGTGACACAGGACAGACAGGACGTGACAGACAACGGGGACACAACATGGACAGAAATCTCGAGACAAGAACCATGACTGCAAGGAGCACAAGGACAGAAAATTAGATGACTGAGGTAAGATGGATGGCAAGCTGATGAGGCTCAGAGAAACCTGGAGGAAGAAGATGCTAACCGAATGATTTATTCCAAAAACTGCAAAGATGGATGCCCAAGAATCCTACGGCCAGAAGCCTCTACCTGCCCTCACCTTCTCACAAGTCTTAGTCCACCATAATGGATCCTGGTGGGGCAGAGCTGTCCATACAGCTCAGAACAAGACCTGAAGAGACATCTGACCGGATGCTTCTAAAGAGACAAGAGAGTCTGATGCCTGTCTGAGCTCCTGAGGCAAAAGTTCCATGGCCTGGGTGCCAGGCCAAGGAATGCAGAGATCGCAGGTGCTAACAATGATGCCAGGGTTTCTGACAGGCCCCTCCAAGGCCTAAGGTAAAGGACATGACATATCCAAACACACATAATACACAAAAGACAAGTGACACGATACACACCGGGACTGCTCTGCGCTGCTCACCTCAGCACTGTGATCCAAAGCCAGGCTTTGCTTTTATGGGGCCTAAGGGGCCGCTTCATGGACACCCCCCCATCTCCAAAGGGGACTCAAAAACCCCTCCCAGTAATTCCCAAACCAGCCCCCCGCTTTCATCCCCTCTGTGGGTCATGGCCCTCTACTTATCTCTCGCACTCCTGGGGATGCCGGTCTCGGGTGCGAAGAAAGGCCACCTCATCAGCCGGGAAGGTCCTGCTGGCACCGGGCTGGTGTCTCTCAGACAGCTGTATTAAAGAAAACCAAACATCAGTGCCTGATCTTGGCAGCCCCTCGGACAAAACCCCACAAGTCTGCTACTCACCGTGCTCCTAAGAACGCTCAGCTCCATCGCCGAGTCCCGTGATTCTTCCGCAGGGCTCGGGAGAGCGGCGCGCCCGGCGTGTCGGCCGGTCGGTGACTGGGGCTCGGCGTACTCCAAGTGGATTGCCTAAAGCGCAGAAACAGGAACAGATGCTTAGAGTTGCACTGGAAAGCGAGACTGGAGCATTAACAACTGCTTCTGTACCCTACTCAATGCTCACCTTGCCCACCTCATCTTGACTGCCGATATCCAGCTTTACTTCCTAAAAAGAAAAAGAACAGAGCTGCAACAGAGTCACACTTTACACTCTCCCTGCAGAGACAAACGGTGACTGACCTGCTCGGGGGAACCTCCTCACCCGGGATGGGTGGATGGATTTTGCCCTGGATTTTATCCTTCTGCATCTGAAAGAAAGCGAGGACAAAAGTCAAAGGGCTGCAGGATATCTTCACAGCTCCAAACATCTGTCTATCTAGGAATATCATCTAGAGTCTGGCAACACCCCACAAACTGCAAGTCGCTGGGACTTGTCCTGTTGCAGCAGGCTATGCGGCAGGGCAGGGCAGAGCGGCTCCGGCACAAATATGTGCGGACACCCGTGACACAAAACGTGACAAACAGGGGGACGACAAACACGACACGTTATGCTTGTGGTGAGGGTCTCGAGGGGAAAAGGCAAAAGGGACCCCAAAGACACACTAGGTAACACGGTACACCAGACAACACGACGTCGACCGGAACTGTTCTGCGCTGCCCGCCTGAAAGCTGCCATCAAAAGTAGAGCCTCTCCCTCTAGCTGTCCTAAGAGGCCCCTTGGAGAAGATTACTTTTCCCTCTGCTAATTTTTAAATCTGTCCCAGGAACTCCCAACCTGCTGCTCTCCCGTTGTCCCATCTCCAGGCCGTGGCCCTGACTTATCTTTTGGATGATCGGTGATGTGGATCCACGTTGCACCTGAAATGAGTCTGCCTCGGAGGGCCCCGTGATCGCCTGTTAGCCTCGCGGTCAGCTACAATAAAGAAAAACAAAACCAAAGTATGAGTACAGAGTTATGTGGGCCAAATCCCAGCGAGTCAGCTACTTGCCCTCTCCTGAGTGTGCCTGGCTCCTTCAGGCTCCAGCTTCATCCTGATTCCAAGGCTGTGGCCGTTATTATGAGTAGCACCTGGGTAAGAGAAAGGCAGAGTTAAATGGCATTCCTGTGAGTGCAGTGGATGACCTTGTGTGCTGCAAGACGTGTGAATGCCTCTGCTAGGCTTCTAAAAGGCCTTGGGTGGGGGGGGCCCTCAAATAAACACCCTTTCTCACCCTGCTGCCTTCAAAACCACCCCCCCAACAATAACTCCTAACCGGATACCTGCTCACCCTCCCTCTCCTAGTCACAATCCTCAACTCACCTGAAGCCTCAATCTCAAACATCATCTTGGACACTGGGCAGATTCCTCTTGTGACACGATGAATCTGCTGAAAAAAGTGTTGTAGTTGACACAACCTGGAGCCTCTGGAAGCTGCGCTCCTCCTAAAAAAAAATACAAAATAAAATAAGAACAAACAGGAAATTACAAATGCACTTTACCACCCCTAAACACAAAACCCAAAACTGTGAACTTAAATACTCCCTGTATTCTATGCTGTTTTCTTCACAGTATCTTCAAAGCCTCTGTGGCTTTAGATGCCCAGAAACACCTGCTGAAAACAAGCTGTGATAAGCTGAAAGAGCCTCTTACCTGAAATGAGAGTGAAATGAGAGGAGAGCTCTGATCCCAGCACATCCCAGAGAGGGAATGAAGGCCCTGAGCAAAGGCTGGGGTTAATAAACCCCTGATGGTGCCCGCCTCTCATTCCCATGGCACCCGGGAAAAGGGAGGGGGGTGAATCCCACCCGGTATGAAAGCCCTCAGAGCAGTTGCAGCTGTTTGGCTCCTCTGACTCAAATTCAAGGGGAGCAAAGGGCTTGTTAGAGAAGAAAACTCTTCTGAAAAATAACAGCGCTTTGTTTTTTGCAACAACTACTTGGAGTAAATGGGCAGAAAACTGGTAAGAAATAAAACTTTCTGTTTAGGCAGTATAACTAGATAAATTGGCTAATTTGCTGTGAACTTGCATAATTATTCCTTAGTGGCTATTAAGTAGTACTTCATGTGTGACTGAGCCCGGTGGAGAAGAATGCTTATGATATGAATAGTCTAAGTCTCCTTGGGACCTCTAATTAGGCCTATCTACATTATAAGTAAAAATAAGAAAAATAAAAGCTTCCCAGGCAGTGTAAGGGTTAAGTGCATGCCAGGCTCACCCTGCTCTGAGATACTTGGTCCTATGGCACAAAAAGAAGGGCCCTGAAATGTATTTTTAAACCCTTAAAATGCTGAAAAAAGCAGAGCTTCCTTCCAGTGCACCCCTTAAACAGAGGAAATGGGGCAGCTACCTCTACTGAAACTAATACAATGGCAAATAAATAGCTTCTGCCCTTTAATTTACTCTCCTTAATTATTGGGAAAAGAAGGGTTTTCTTCTCTCTTTAAATCTCTCCAGGGATGAAAAAAGAGGGATTTTTCCCTCAGTTCAACTCTTAAGATGGAGGGACAGCTGGGCTTCTCCCTCAATTTAGGCCTCAAGACAATAAAAAGGGGGCGGCTACCCTTAATTCAAACCCATAAGAAACCTTGTCAAGATTTTCCCCTTCTATTTAAACTGGGGAATAATCGAAAATGAGGACTCCCTGTCAATTAACACCCCTAACAGCATAGAAAAGGCAGGGATTCTTTCAACTGAGACCACTAAAATTGCAGGGGAAGCAGAGTCCCTCCCAGTTTGAACACAAAAAATAAAGGAAAAGGAAGCATTTTCCCTTGTTTCTAAACCCTTTTTCTCCTAATAACCCCTCTCCTTTCTGGGAGTGCTGTGGAGGGTCTGGGGGCTCTGGGGAGGGACTGGCACAGTAAAAGGGGAAAGTTGAAAGCCCTCTCCTGGAACCCCACATGCTGCCTGGCCTGCTCAGATGCTGCCCCTTGGCAAAAGGGCTCTTCCCTTGGCATTTTCTCAAAGGGGACTGAGTGGTAATAGTTTCAAAAAAGGCAAATGATCCAAGAAATGTACAAAGAACAACACAGAATTAAGAATTAAGACAACGCTTATACCACTGGTTTCAAGCACTGCCTGGTTTTATTCTGGTCTTGCCTGAATAAAACATCTCCTTAGGGGAGGAATACTCCAGATAGAAGGATCAAGACTGTTTTTGTGTTCTGACCTTAGCCTGAGAATTGTACAGGGGAGAAGGGGAATTACCATTTCCATCAGTAAACTTTATTTGATTCATTCCAAGACTGGACATGCTAGCTGGGTTATAAGTAAATGCTTGAATTGTGAGAATAATTAGTATTGTAGTTCACAACATTTATGCTTTTATTGCAAAAAGTGTTAAAGTAATAACTTAGCTTTGTGGATGGGAATTATTAGTGCCTGGTGAATGAGAGATACCTGAAGAACCGTAAGAGACCACAGTTAAAGGGTGTCCAAACCAATTTGCCTGGAAATTAGTTAAGAGAAAGTGACAAGGAAATAGAGGGCAAGTGCAGATTGGCCTCTGTATTTCGCCACCGAGAAGATCAAATACACCTGCTGTGGGTTGCAACCCCACAGGCCTGGGAGGTGGGAGTATAAGCCATACTGGAGCTCTGTTATTCCTGTTTCTGGCACTCATTTGTTCTCTTTTCCCTTTCGGGATACCAGCAAGATTGTGTCACAAATGCTGCAGAAGGCATCACGTGGAAAGAAACCAAAGTTCCTCTTTAATTACACACACCTATGTCAACAGCCACTGTTATAACACATCCAAATTAAGAACCTGTAAGCAAAATGGAGTAAATTATTGGATTACAAGAAATTTAGGAAAAAGTGGTAATAGATTTGGAATTGAATGTCCAAAAGGAGAGAGAGGGATTTGTTTTACATTTAATCTTGAAGATATGGTTCGAGATTTGGTAAAAAAACAAATAATAAAGGAAAAGGTAAAACCAGCACAGCAACTTAACTCTGTATTGACCCCAAATTATCTATTGAGTCGTATTACAAGACTCCAAGCAGTTATAGAAATGATAGCAAATGGAGCTGCCCAGGCATTGGAGTTAATATCAAGTCAGCTAAGCCAAACAAAAACTGTAGTGTATCAGAATAGGTTGGCTTTACACTATTTATTGGCCAAAGAAGGGGGTGTTTTTTGGAAAGTTTAATATATCAAATTGTTGAAAATTGATGAGCACAGAAAAGTCATTCTAGAAAAAGCAAAAGAAATCAAAGAAGAAAAAAATACATATGCATATAATAACCCAGGTACCGGTCCAAAAATTAGAAAACAATGTTAAAACCTAGCTGGTAGAGTAATGTATTAGAAGAAATTAAGATCTTTCATTTTATGTGTTGCAACTATTTTTATATTTCTTCCTTGTGTAATCCCCTGTTTTATTTTGCCCGCATAGTCCAGAAGATGCAAGTAGATAAGAAATATTGCTCAAGCCAAAGGATTTACAAAGAATAAGAGTGGGGATTGTGACAAATGCAGGTATTTTATGATTGGCTTTTTTGAAATATTAAAATGAATATTATATGTGCTGTGTTAGAAAGGAATGCTGTATTAATTCTCTTAAGTAGTGTGTTAAATATAGTTTTAGGTTATAAAAACTGTTAAAATAGAAACGATGCTATGTAAGATACTTTTTTTAAAGAAAGGACTTGCAGCAAGATAGCGGCCACAGGACACCCGGATCTTTCAGAGAAAAAGAATTTTTATATATTGCCCTCTTATCAGAAGAAACAAACTTCTTCCTGCCTCCAAGGCGCTGTTAGGATTAGAAGGAAGAAGTGGATGATGAGCAGACAGAATCCTGTGTTTGAATGGAATTTATGCACCATGTACGAAGTGTATGACTATGCAACAGGCTATTGCTTTTAAGGGTTAATCCTTTGTTAACGGGGGTCCTTTTTCGGGCTCGTGCTGCCCAGAAAAAGGTACCCGGATGTCCGTAACTCTTTGTTTTTGTTGTCTCATATTGTCCTAATTCAAATTGTCCAAATTATTATTACTCTAATTGTATGACTATTTTTATAACCATTTTATTACTATTAAACTTTCAAAAATTTGAAAAGCAAGTGATTGGCGTTTTTCACACCAGTCTGTTAGGTGAAAATTATCAAAAGATTTTTGTGAGTTTTCTAATTTTGGCATTAATGCTGGCAAATTTTCAGGGTTTACTGTCTATTTGTGGGTCGAGAAATCTGTCCCAAACACTGAAGGGACTCTGGAGCTATTTGGGAACAGTCCTTTTTCGAAATTCTTTTGTGTTGGGATCAAAGGGTTGGCATTTGCAAGGGCAAAATAATTCTCTCTCTGTCCTGTATTTATTAAAGCAGCTGTCATATTCCAATCTCCTCCTCCTCGTCGCACGGTTTGTGTGCATGGATGTGGCTGTGCAGACGAATCATGACACAAAGTAGTCCCACTGGGTGCTAGGAGTGTGGAAGGCGAAAACGCAGAGGCACACCAGGTATCGGTTGCTCAGGGTTACGCGCTGCAGAGGGATCTCTCGGTGCCCGGCAGAGGGAGAGACGCGGAAGGATACATGCAAGGCGCTGCAGTTTTCGCCTGCTGTGGTGCCGTGTACAGATGCAGTGGCGGCAGAAGTGGCGTGACAGGGCACAGGGATGCCGGCTGTGGCTGGACAGCGGCACGCAGTGGCTCGGAACCGGGACCGGGCTGTACCAAAGCTGCAGCAAACGCAGTGGGGGGTGGCGGCGGGGCCGTGGAGATAGAACTGCGCATGCGTGCGGCTGATCCCGGAAGCAGCGCTGTGGTTCCATGAGTCGGCGCGGAGTGATATCGCTGGTGCTGGGGTTGTAGCAACTGCGCATGCATGGGTTCCGTCACTACGGCGGCGCGGGCAGTCACCATGGCAGCGGGCGGGCCGGGGGGTGCGGGAGGCGGCGGAGCTACGGGAACGGGGCTGCGGCTGCGGCCGTGGAAGGGAACGCCGGGACGTCCGTGGTTGCAGGAGGCGGCGGAGCCGCGCCATCCAGCAGCTCTGAAGCGGGAGGGTGCGGTGGGGAAGGCGCGGCTCGGCCCGCCATGCAGCGGCGGCGGCAGGAGAGGGGAAGCGACCACGGGTGGCACTGACGGGAGGCTGGGCTGGAGCGCCGCAGCGCCAGCACGGGGTGCCTTGGGTGGCTGGGGCGCCCCGGTAAGACAGTCATTAACACACCCTAAAAATTATTTTTAAAGCCCTGAAAAAGCCCTAAAGGCATCCTAAACATTTCCAGAGAATTCCTAAACAACTCCTGCAAAAAAAACCCTAAAATATCCCTAAAAATCCCTGAAAAATCACCTGAAAGACCCTAAAAAACTGTTTAACCCCTACCTGTAACACTGTGGCCTCCAAACATCATCTCTACCTATTAATCGGGGTAACTGCAAGACCCTCAAACACCACCACAATCACCAGCTTGAGTTGGTCTGGACAGAACCAAATAAAATAAAATAAAAAGCTTTATAAATAGAGAAATTAAAAATAAAAATCAAATTAAAAATAAAAAAAAAAAATAAATGCTTTAAAAATGGGAAAATAAAAAAAAGAAAATTAAAAAAATAAAAAGCTTTAAAAACAGAAAACTTAAAACTAAAAATTAAAAAAAAATTTAAAAAATAAAAGAAATGCTTTAAAAATAGAAAAATTAAAACTAAAAATGAAATAAAAATGAAATTAAAAAAATAAAATAAATGCTTTAAAAATAAAAAAATCAAAACTAAAAAATTAAAAAAAAAAAATTAAAAATAAATGCTTTAAAAATAAATCAAAACTAAAAATAAATAAAAAATAAAATTAAAAAAAATAAATAAAATAAATGTTTAAAAATAAAAAAATTAAAACTAAAAATTAAATAAAAAATAAAAAAAGCCTTAAAAATAGAAAGATCACAACTAAAAATTAAATAAAAAAGAAAATTAAAAAAATAAAATAAATGCTTTAAAAATAGAAAAAGCAAAAAATAAAAATGAAATTAAAAAAATAAAAATAAAATAAATAGTTCAAAAATAAAAAATTAAAACTAAAAATGAAATAAAAAATAAAATTAAAAAATAAAATAAATGTTTAAAAATAAAAAAAATTAAAACTGAAAATTAAAAAAAATTTTAAAAGCTTTAAAAATAGAAAGATCAAAAATAAAAATTAAATAAAAAATAAAAAAAAGCTTTAAAAATAGAAAGATCACAACTAAAAATTAAATAAAAAAGAAAATTAAAAAAATAAAATAAATGCTTTAATAATAGAAAAAGCAAAAAATAAAAATGAAATAAAAAAAATAAAAATAAAATAAATAGTTCAAAAATAAAAAATTAAAACTAAAAATGAAATAAAAAATAAAATATAAAAAATAAAATAAATGTTTAAAAATAAGAAAAATTAAAACTGAAAATTAAAAAAAATTTAAAAAGCTTTAAAAATAGAAAGATCAAAAATAAAAATTAAATAAAAAATAAAAAAAGCTTTAAAAATAGAAAGATCACAACTAAAAATTAAATAAAAAAGAAAATTAAAAAAATAAAATAAATGCTTTAAAAATAGAAAAAGCAAAAAATAAAAATGAAATAAAATATAATATTTGAAAAATAAAAAAATAGTTCAAAAATAAAAAATTAAAACTAAAAATGAAATAAAAAATTCATTAAAAAAAATTTTAAAAGCTTTAAAAATAGAAAGATCAAAAATAAAAATTAAATAAAAAATTTAAAAAAGCTTTAAAAATAAAAAAATAAAAAGTAAAAATTAAATAAATAACAAATTTTTTAAAAAGCATTAAAAATAGAAAAAGCAAAAAAAATGAAATAAAAAATAAAATTAAAAAAATAAAATAAATGATTTAAAAATAAAAAAACTAAAACAAAAAATTAAATAAAAATAAATTAAAAAATAAAAAAAGCTTTAAAAATAGAAAAAGCAAAAAATAAAAATCAAATAAAAAATAAAATTAAAAAAATAAAATAAATGCTTTAAAAATAAAAAAAATTAAAACAAAAAATTAAATAAAAAATAAAATTAAAAAATAAAATAAAAAGCTTTAAAAATAGAAAAATCAAAAATAAAAATTAACTAAAAAGTAAAAAATAAAATAAATGCTTTAAAAATAAAAAAATCAAAACTAAAAATTAAATAACAACTAAAAAAATAAAATAAATGCTTTAAAAATAGAGAAAGCAAAAATAAATATGAAATAAAAAATAAAATTTAAAATATAAAATAAATAGTTTATAAATAAAAAATGAAAACTAAAAAATAAAAAATAAATTTAAAGAAATAAATGTTTTTAAAAAATAAAACAAAAACATTAAATTAAAAAAAATTTAAAATAAAATAAAAAGCTTTAAAAATAGATAAATCAAAAATAAAATTAAATAAAAAATAATAAAAAAAGCTTTAAAAATCAAAAACTCAAAAGTAAAAATTAAGAAAAAAATAAAAATTAAAAAATTTAAAATATGCTTTAGAAATATAAAAATTAAAACTAAAAATTAAATTAAAAGGAAAATTTAAAAATAAAATAAATGCTTTAAAATAGAAAAATTAAAACTAAAAAAAGATTAAAAAAAGCTTTAAAAATCGGAAAATTAAAAAAATATGAAATAAAAATTAAATTTAAAAAATAGAATTAATTAAAAATAATTAAAAAACAAAATAAAATCCGTAAAGTGCTGTAAAGTACTGAAAAAGTTCCATAAAAGGTAGTGTCGTAAAGCGCGACTGTCAAAAAAACGCACATTTTACGACAGTCGCGCTTTACGGCAGCTTTTACGACAGTCGCGCTTTACGGCAGTTTTACGACAGTCGCGCTTTACGGCACCTTTTACGACAGTCGCGCTTTACGGCACCTTTTACGACAGTTTTACGACAGTCGCGCTTTACGGCACCTTTTACGACAGTCGCGCTTTACGGCAGTTTTGCGACAGTCGCGCTTTACGGCACCTTTTGCGACAGTCGCGCTTTACGGCACCTTTTACGACAGTCGCGCTTTACGGCAATTTTGCGACAGTCGCGCTTTACGGCACGTTTTACGACAGTCGCGCTTTACGGCACCTTTTGCGACAGTCGCGCTTTACGGCACCTTTTGCGACAGTCGCGCTTTACGGCACCTTTTACGACAGTCGCGCTTTACGGCAATTTTGCGACAGTCGCGCTTTACGGCACCTTTTACGACAGTCGCGCTTTACGGCACCTTTTACGACAGTCGCGCTTTACGGCAATTTTGCGACAGTCGCGCTTTACGGCACCTTTTACGACAGTCGCGCTTTACGGCACCTTTTACGACAGTCGCGCTTTACGCCACCTTTTGCGACAATCGCGCTTTACGGCAGTTTTACGACGTTTTATGGAAATTTTACGGCACTTTACAGCACTTTAGAGTTTTTATTTTGTTTTTCATGTATTTTTAATTAATTTTATTTTATTAATTTTGGGGTTTTTAAAATTTTTCTATTTTTAAAGCTTTTTATTTTATTTTTTTAATTTTTTTATTTGTTTTTTTTAATTTTCCTTTTTTTAAAGCTTTTTATTTTATTTTTAAAATATTTTTAAATTTAATTTTTAAATTTAATTTTTCTTTTTTTAAAGCATTTATTTTTTTAATTTTGTTTTTTATTTAATTTTCATTTTTCTATTTTTAAGGCTTTGTATTTTTTTAATTTTATTTTTTATTTATTTTTATTTTTAAACCTTTTTATTTTTTAAAATTTTTTTATTATTTTTTTTATTTTTAAAGCATTTATTTTATTTTTTAAATATTTATATTTATTTTTAATTTTTCAATTATTAAAGGTTTTTATTTTTTAAATTCTATTTAATTTTTTTAATTTTTCTCTTTTTAAAGTATTTTTTAAAATTTTTTTATTTTTTTAATTTTTCTATTTTTAAAGCTTTTTATTTTTTTAATTTTTATTTAATTTTTATATTTCATTTTATTTTTAAAGCATTTATTATATTTTTTAATTTTGCTTTTTATTGATGGTTTATTTTTCTATTTTAAAAGCATTTATTTGATTTGTAAATTGTTTTATTTAATTTTCAATTTTTCTATTTTTAAAGCCTTTTTAAAATTTTTTAAATTCGTTTTTATTTTTAATTTTTCTATTTTAAAAGCTTTTTATTTTATTAATTTTTATTTAATTTTTATATTTAATTTTATTATTTTTAAAGCATTTATTATATTTTTTAATCTTGTTTTTTATTGAATGTTTATTTTTAATTTTTCTATTTTTAAAGCTTTTTATTTTTTTAATTTTATTTTTAATTTTTTTATTTTTAAGTTTTCTATTTTTAAAGCATTTATTTTTTTATTTTGTTTTTTATTTTTCTATTTTTAATTTTTGTATTATTAAAGCATTTATTTTTTAATTTTGTTTTTTTCTAATTTTTATATTTATTTTTTCTATTTTTAAAGCATTTATTTTTTTTGTTTTTATTTAATTTTTATTTTTTAAATTTTCTATTTTCAAAGTTTTTGAATTTTTAAATTTTATTTTTTATTTATTTTTATTCTTAATTTTTTTATTTTTAAGTTTTCTATTTTTAAAGCATTTATTTTTTTAATTTTGTTCTTTATTTTTTTTTCTATTTTTAATTTTTTTATTATTAAAGCATTTATTTTTTAATTTTGTTTTTTTCCTAATTTTTATATTTATTTTTTCTATTTTTAAAGCATTTATTTTTTAATTTTGTTTTTTATTTAATTTTTATTTTTTAAATTTTTTATTTTCAAAGTTTTTGAATTTTTAAATTTTATTTTTTATTTATTTTTATTCTTAATTTTTTTATTTTTAAAGCATTTATTTTTTTAATTTTATTTTTTATTTAATTTTTATTTTTAATTTTTCTATTTTCAAAGCTTTTTTATTGTTTAATTTTATTTTTTATTTAATTTTTATTTTTAATTTTATATTTTGAAACCTTTTATTTTTTAATTTAATTTTTTATTTCTATTTTTAATTTTTCTATTTTTAAACCTTTTAATTTTATTAATTTTTAATTTAATTTTTATATTTAATTTTTCTATTTTTAAAGCATTTATTATATTTTTTTAATTTTGTTTTGTATTAAATTTTTATTTTTAATTTTTCTATTTTTAAAGCATTTATTTTATTTATTTAATTTTATTTTTATTTAATTGTTATTTTTAATTTTTCTATTTTTAAAGCATTTTTTAAATTTTCTTTTTTATTTAATTTTTATTTTTCATTTTTCTCTTTTGAAAGCATTTTATTTTTTTAATTTTCTTTTTATTTTTTATTTCTAATTTTTCTATTTTTAAAGCATTTATTTTTTTAATTTTGTTTTTTTTTTTAATTTTTCTATTTTTAAAGCTTTTTATTTTATTTTATTTGGTGCTGCCCAGACCAATTTAAGCTGGTAATTGTGGTGGTGTTTGAGGGTCTTGCATTACGGCAGTACATTTTATGGAACTTGTACGGCACTTTACAGCACTTTACAGTTTGGGTTTTTTTATTATTTATTTTTAATTAATTTTGTTGTTTTTTTTTTTTATTTTTCTATTTTTAAAGCATTTTATTACATTTTATTTGGTGCTGCCCAAACCTGCTGTAGTGCATTTTATACTTTGTAATACTTTGAAGTAATTTTTCCCAAATGGTTTATCCCAAACTGTACCCCCCTCCCTTTACCTGTGTTATCCCTCTCCCGGGATGAGATCATCCCCAAACCCCCACCCTGGCTCTCTGTCAATCACTCAGCCTCCCATCCCCCCCCATGCAGAAGTTTCGGTCCAAGTCCTCGAGTGATCAGCCAGAGGCTCGGGGTCAGCCCCCAAGCCTTGCCCCATACGCTGTCCTATATGTCTAGGCCCCAGCATCCATCCCTTAGGGTCACTTAATGGTTGGTAGGATGTTATCTACTTTCGGTTTCCACCTCCCTTAAAATGTAACCTTGGCACATCTCCCGGGGCTCTGGGCAGGAGCCCCCTGAGGTGCAGGAGCTCCTTTGGGGGTCCTAATAAAACCTTGGATTAACCCCTGCTAAGAGTCAGCACTTTATCTTCTACCGCTGTCTCTGGTGTCTCTTCTGCTGCAAAGGCGACCAGGCCAGGTGCCCTCAGTACCCTCGGGGCACAGAGAGTGTCTCCCCCCAGCCCAGGTGCCCTCAGTACCCTCGGGGCACAGAGAGTGTCTCCCGGCCAGCCCAGGTGCCCTCAGTACCCTCCAGGCACACACAGAGAGTGTCTCCCCCCAGCCCAGGTGCCCTCAGCACCCTCGGGGCACAGACAGTGTCTCCCCGCTGTTGGCCGTGTCGGGGCTGCCCCCCCGGCCTCTGCCAACTCGGGACCGGCCGAGGGTTACTGAGAGGCTCGCACAAACCCGCTCGGCCGCTGATTGTGGTGGTGTTTGAGGGTCCTCCAGGACAAGGGAGGAGATGAGAATCTTGACTCCCCCTTTCAGAAGGCTGAAATATTATTTTATGATCTCTATTATATTAAAAGAAAATGAGATATTAGAACTACACTAAAAGAGCAAGGAGACATCAGAAAGCTGGAAAGGAATGAATAATAAAAACCTGGGACTGCTCACAGCCCCGACACCGCTGGACCATGATTGGTCATCAAGTAGAAACAATGCACAGGAGACCAACCCAAGATGACCCTGTTGCTAAACCATCTCCAGCCCACACTCCACAGCCAGCAGATTGTTATTGGTTCCATTTCTGTTCTGAGGCTTCTCAGGAGAAAAAACCCAGCAAAAGGATTTTCATCAAACACGTCAGTGCCAGGTGATGGCACAGGCACCATCAGCTGGCAGAGGTCACTGTGTCATCCCTGCCAGCCCAGGTGTCACAGCAAGGAGGAGAGAGTTCACCCTGTGCTCACACTGCAATACAGAGCAATACAACACAACACACACATTAACACAAGATTATAACCTTTTTCTATTTTCTTTACTTGTGGATTTATTGTTACAGGACACCCAAAACAACAAAAGCACACAAAAAACAGCATTCATCTACCATTAACACCCCCTTCAAATGACACACAAACTCACCATCCCTCTGATCACAACTGCTAAATTACACCCCAGCAATCATTGGGCCTCAGGAACGTAGTTCCCTGGAGCCTCCAAAAATTCCTCCTGCCTGAAGAAATACCCGGTCCCTGGAGGGTCTGTGCCCAAACTTTGGCGATGAACGTCGCCTCGCAGACCAACGGGGACCCAGGAAAAAAAACCCAGCCCGGGGGAAAAAAAAAAGAAAAAAAAAAACAGCCGGGGGAGGTGGGGGGGCTAAACCCGGCTGGGGATTTTTTTACTCTAAATTTACAAATGAGTTGAAAAACCTGAAAAGCAAGTCACACACACAAGGTTAAATCCAGTCACAGCATGCGCTCACACACGCAGAGATGAGCAGACGCCGACAGACAGACACGTGCTCTCACACACGCTCACGCACTCCTCCCATTTAAACATTCCCTGTGGCTCTTACTCGAGACGCTGAAGAACGCGCTTCCACGCTTCTTCTGGCTGCCGCTCCTCGACGTCAAATGGTAGATGATTCTGGGGAAATCGGCAGCCTCGGGGACCTGTGAGACGACAGGAAGCGGTCAACGAGTGGCTGACAGCTAGGACTTGTCCCCGCTCTGACCGATAAATTTTCTACCCTAAACCCCACTAAAGACAGATGAACAGTAAAGTTTTTATAACTCTGCTACTTAACTGTGACTACATGCCAGGGCAGGGCAGCTCCGACCATAAGTGGTACAACATGAGTACACACAATAAAAACAGACGCATACAGTGCAAGTGTGCATGGAGTGTAAGTCCATACAATATAAGCCAGCATAGGTACACACAATGTAAGTACATACAGTGTAAGCCAACATAGGTAAACGCAATGTAAGTACATACAGTATAAGTACATACAGTATAAACCAGCATAGGTAAAAACAATGTAAGTACATACAGTATAAGCCAGGACTTGAGATAGCTCTCTGGAAGATTAATTCTTGAGCCCTGTACCCTTTGAGAAGATGGAACCTATAGAACTCCTGCAGTCACGTGAGGAGGGTGTAAGACGCTCCCTCGGGAAGTCCAAGAGAATGGCGTGGAAAAAAAGGCACTACCAAAGCCGGTAGTGAAAAGGAAGACGGATGAGAACATCTTGTCCCTTTGAGACATTCCTGTCTCAAAGAGTAAAAATGTAAAGATGCCGGAATAAGGGATATCCGGAAAGGAACATGAGTAGAATATGGCCTATGTGGCACGGAATAGTGCCGATAAAGCGTTGAGACGTAACAAAGGCCTGTGACACGTAAGACGATGGACACTGACGACATAACACGGACACGGACGACATAACACGGACACGGACGACATAACACGGACACGGACGACATAACACGGACACGGACGACATAACACAGACACGAGTGACAACTGCCTGGCACTGTCCCCGTAGGGACCCGAGATTCCTAGTGCAAGGTGAGCCAGAGGCTGATGATGCCAAAGGAAAGAAAGCCCTAGGAGGAGAGCACGTGATGATGAAACGGAACTCGTCAAAAGAAGTTAGTGCCGAAGCAGTTAAGAGGATGCTCGAGAGGGGCGGCGAGCCTAGAGAAGGAAGCGGACTGCCGGGTGACCGTGGCCGTAGCTCCGGACGTGAAGGCGAGCTCCTCGGGGGAAAGATCCGTGACGACGTCGAGTCAAGGGAGGCGGACGACGCAAAGTACGCGAAGATGTGGAGATGGGTCGGAACTGTCCTGCCCGGCAAAGGCTCTGGCAAGGCTGAGGGGAAACCCTCTCCCTTTACTTCCAGAGAGCCTGCCCCGCTACAGACCTCTCCGCTAAGCTGACATCTGATTGCCTCCTGCGATAGTAAAGGCTATTCCCCTTCTCCCAACCGCTGGCCCCGACACTTAGCTTTTGGAAGATGAGAGGACAAAATCCATCCTCGGTCAGACATGGACGTTGAAATGCTCTCCGTGTGTGCTTCGGTGCTGCCGTTTCCAAGCTTGGGCTACGAGCCGCCTCAGGGTACCTAAGACAAAACAGAAAACCTGACTATTGCCCTCAAAAACAGTAATCCCCGGGACTCCTCTGCACCACTGCCCCCGCTCACCTCAAATCTTGATTTGACTCCGGACGGTGCCCGGAAGATACCTGCAAAGAGAAAAGGGACACGCTTAGCATGCTGCTGTGTAACGCTCACCTAGGAGTCAGCCTGCCTAAACGCCGACTCACCTGCCCTCCTCTGTTCCTTGGCATGCCTAGGGCAGCGACAGCACCTGCAAAGAAACAAATCGGAAAAGCATGCTGAGATACTGTGAAAACACAACCTCCCAAATCTGACAAGGATGCCACACCGATACCTTAAGCTGCACACACCTGGCATAGGCGTGCTCGGCCAGGAGAGATGGCAAGTGGACCACCTAAAATCAAAAAACAAGAGGAGATGCTTAGAGCTGCACCAAAACTGAGACCTCAGCAATAACAACTGCTTCTGTACGCTATTCAATGCTCACCTTGCCCACTCGGCCTTGACTGCTGCTCTCGGCCTTGACCTCCTAAAAAGAGAGACAACGAACAATGCTGTAACAGCCACCATTTATGCTTCCTCTGCAGAAACAAACATGGACTCACATGCTCAGGGCAATCCCCACACCCGGGATGGGGGGCTCTGCCCTGGATTTTATCCTTCTGCATCTGAAAGAAAGTCAGGACAAAAGTCAAACTGTTGCAGGGTAACTTAATAGCTCCAGATATCTTGTGTCCAACTACACCCCACATTACAAACTTCAAGTCCCTGGGACTTCTCCTATTGCACCAGGCTATGCGGCAGGGCAGAGCAGCTCCGGCACAAATGTGTGTGCAGACACCCGTGACACGGGACAGACAGGACGTGACAAACAACGAGGACACAACATGGACAGAAATCTCCTGGCAAGGAAAATGGCTGCGAGGACTGAGAGAATGCAAAAGGAGATGACCGAGGGGAGACCGATGGTGAGCTGATGAGGCTCAGAGAAACCTGGAGGAAGAAGATGCTAACCGAATGATTTATTCCAAAAACTGCAAAGATGGATGCCCGAGAATCCTACGGCCAGAAGCCTCTACCTGCCCTCACCTTCTCACAAGTCCTAGTCCGCCATAACGGATCCTGGTGGGGCAGAGCTGTCCATACAGCTCAGAACAAGACCTGAAGAGACATCTGACCGGATGCTTCTAAAGAGACAAGAGAGTCTGATGCCTGTCTGAGCTCCTGAGTCCAAAGTTCCATGGCTTGGCTGCCAGGCCGAGGAATGCAGAGATCGCAGATGCTAACAATGATGCCAGGGTTTCTGACAGGCCCCTCCAAGGCCTAAGATAAAAGACATGACATATCCAAACACGCATAATACACAAAAGACAAGTGACACGATACACACCGGGACTGCTCTGCCCTGCGCACCTCAGCACTGTGATCAAAAGTCCGGCTTTGCTTTTATGGGGCCTAAGGGTGTGCACTTCATGGACACCCCCATGTCCAAAGGAGACTCAAAAATCCCTCACGGTGGGTCCCTACCCTGTGCCCCGCTTTCATCCCCTCTGTGGGTTGTAGCCCTCTACTTATCTCTCGCACTGCTGGGGATGCAGATCCATATCAGGTGCAAAAGAAGGCAGCCTCAACATCTGGGAAGTTCCTGCTGGCACTGTTGTTCAACAACTCCCTGTTGTTTCTCAGTCAGCTACGTGAAAGAAATCCAAATATCAATGCATGATCTCTGCAGCACACTGGCCAAAACCCAACAATTCTGCGACTCACCGTTCTCCTAAGAATGCCCGGCTCCTGGGGCCGCACCCTTCGGCCGCGCTCCGAGGCTGATGCCATTGTCACGGGGTAAGCCTGGGGTAAAAGGAGACGAGGTCATGTGGCATTGCTGAAACCTGAGCGGACCCTCGCTCCTCCTCCCTGCTTCCCCTACTCACCGCAACTCCTTGGCAGGTGCCCAAGGCCACCTGGATGGCACCTTTAAAGAGAAAAGTTCTGGGCTTCATCACCAGGTCCTGTAACGCGTCCACAGGGCTCGCACGTGCAGGGAACCCGGTGCATCGGCCAGCTGGTGACGGGCGCTCGGCAGGCTCCAAGTGGAATGCCCAAAGCACAAAAAAGAGAATGGAAGCTTAGAGCAGCACCAGAAACTGAGACTGGAGCAATAACAGCTACTTCCCTCCACTGCTCACCTTGACTGCTGGTATCCAGATTTACTTCCTAAAAAGAAAGACAAAGAACAGAGCTGTAACAGAGTCACCACATACACTTCTGCTGCAGAGACAAATGGTGCTTCACCTGCTTGGGGGAAACCCCTCACCCGGGATGGGGCCTTCTGGCACACATTTAATCCATCTGAATCTGAAAAAAAGGTCAGGACAAGAGTCAAGCTTTTGCAGGATAACTTAAGAGCTCCAGATATCTTGCGTCCATCTACAAATCCCACCTAGAGTCCAACTACACCCCACATTACAAACTTCAAGTCCCTGGGACTTCTCCTATTGCACCAGGCTATGCAGCAGGGCAGAGCAGCTCCGGCACAAATGTGTGTGCAGACACCCGTGACACGGGACAGACAGGACGTGACAAACAACGAGGACACAACATGGACAGAAATCTCCTGGCAAGGAAAATGGCTGCGAGGACTGAGAGAATGCAAAAGGAGATGACCGAGGGGAGACCGATGGTGAGCTGATGAGGCTCAGAGAAACCTGGAGGAAGAAGATGCTAACCGAATGATTTATTCCAAAAACTGCAAAGATGGATGCCCGAGAATCCTACGGCCAGAAGCCTCTACCTGCCCTCACGTTCTCACAAGTCCTAGTCCGCCATAACGGATCCTGGTGGGGCAGAGCTGTCCATACAGCTCAGAACAAGACCTGAAGAGACATCTGACCGGATGCTTCTAAAGGGACAAGAGAGTCTGATGCCTGTCTGAGCTCCTGAGTCCAAAGTTCCATGGCTTGGCTGCCAGGCCGAGGAATGCAGAGATCGCAGATGCTAACAATGATGCCAGGGTTTCTGACAGGCCCCTCCAAGACCTAAGGTAGAGGACATGACATATCCAAACAACACATAATACACAAAAGACAAGTGACACGATACACACCGGGACTGCTCTGCCCTGCGCACCTCAGCACTGTGATCAAAAGTCAGGCTTTGCTTTTATGGGGCCTAAGGGTGTGCACTTCATGGACACCACTCCATGTCCAAAGGAGACTCACAAACCCCTCTCAGTAATTCCCAAACCAGCACCCTGCTTGCATCCCCTCTGTAGGTCGTGGCCCTCTACTTATCACTCGCACTCCTGGGGATGCCGGTCTCGGGTGCGAAGAAAGGCCACCTCGTCAGCCGGGAAGGTCCTGCTGGCACTGGGCTGGTGTCTCTCAGACAGCTGTATTAAAGAAAATCAAACATCAGTGCCCAATCTTGGCAGCCCCTCAGCCAAAACCCCACAAGTCTGCTACTCACAGTGCTCCTAAGAACGCTCAGCCGCTAGGGCCGCACGCTTCGGGCACGCTCGGAGACCGAGGCCGTCGTCACAGGGGGTGCCTGGGTTAAGAGGAGATGAGGTGATTTGGCATGGCTGAAACCTGAGCGGACCCTCGCTCCTCCTCCCTACTTCCCCGACTCACCGCAACTCCTTGGCAGCTGCCCAAGACCACCTGGATGGCACCTTTAAATAGAAGAGTTCAGGGCTTCATCACCAGGTCCTGTAACGCGTCCACAGGGCTCACACGTGCAGGGAACCCGGTGCATCGGCCAGCTGGTGACGGGCGCTCGGCAGGCTCCGAGTGGATTGCCTAAAGCACAAAAAAGAGAATGGAAGCTTAGAGCAGCACCAGAAACTGAGACCTGAGCAACAACAGCTACTTCCCTCCACTGCTCACCTTGACTGCTGGTATCCAGATTTACTTCCTAAAAAGAAAGACAAAGAACAGAGCTGTAACAGAGTCACCACATACACTTCTGCTGCAGAGACAAATGGTGCTTCACCTGCTTGGGGGAAACCCCTCACCCGGGATGGGGCCTTCTGGCACACATTTAATCCATCTGAATCTGAAAAAAATGTCAGGACAAGAGTCAAGCTTTTGCAGGATAACTTAAGAGCTCCAGATATCTTGCGTCCATCTACAAATGCCACCTAGAGTCCAACTACACCCACATTACAAACTTCAAGTCCCTGGGACTTCTCCTATTGCACCAGGCTATGCGGCAGGGCAGAGCAGCTCCGGCACAAATGTGTGTGCAGACACCCGTGACACGGGACAGACAGGACGTGACAAACAACGAGGACACAACATGGACAGAAATCTCCTGGCAAGGAAAATGGCTGCGAGGACTGAGAGAATGCAAAAGGAGATGACCGAGGGGAGACCGATGGTGAGCTGATGAGGCTCAGAGAAACCTGGAGGAAGAAGATGCTAACCGAATGATTTATTCCAAGAACTGCAAAGATGGATGCCCGAGAATCCTACGGCCAGAAGCCTCTACCTGCCCTCACCTTCTCACAAGTCCTAGTCCGCCATAATGGATCGTGGCGGGGCACAACTGCCCATACAGCTCAGAACAAGACCTGAAAAGACATATGACCGGATGCTTCTAAAGAGACAAGAGAGGCTGATGCCTGTCTGAGCTCCTGAGGCAAAAGTTCCATGGCCTGGGTGCCAGGCCAAGGAATGCAGAGATCACAGATGCTAACAATGATGCCAGGGTTTCTGACAGGCCCCTCCAAGACCTAAGGTAAAGGACATGACCTTTCCAAACAACACATAATACACAAAAGACAAGTGACACGATACACACCGGGACGGCTCTGCCCTGCGCACCTCAGCACTGTGATCAAAAGTCCGGCTTTGCTTTTATGGGGCCTAAGGGTGTGCACTTCATGGACATCCCCATGTCCAAAGGAGACTCAAAAATCCCTCACGGTGGGTCCCTACCCTGTGCCCCGCTTTCATCCCCTCTGTGGGTTGTAGCCCTCTACTTATCTCTCGCACTGCTGGGGATGCAGATCCATATCAGGTGCAAAAGAAGGCAGCCTCAACATCTGGGAAGTTCCTGCTGGCACTGTTGTTCAACAACTCCCTGTTGTTTCTCAGTCAGCTACGTGAAAGAAATCCAAATATCAATGCATGATCTCTGCAGCACACTGGCCAAAACCCAACAATTCTGTGACTCACCGTTCTCCTAAGAATGCCCAGCTCCTGGGGCCGCACCCTTCGGCCGCGCTCCGAGGCTGATGCCGTTTTCACGGGGTAAGCCTGGGGTAAAAGGAGACGAGGTCATGTGGCATTGCTGAAACCTGAGCGGACCCTCGCTCCTCCTCCCTGCTTCCCCTACTCACCGCAACTCCTTGGCAGGTGCCCAAGGCCACCTGGATGGCACCTTTAAAGAGAAAAGTTCTGGGCTTCATCACCAGGTCCTGTAACGCGTCCACAGGGCTCGCACGTGCAGGGAACCCGGTGCATCGGCCAGCTGGTGACGGGCGCTCGGCAGGCTCCAAGTGGAATGCCCAAAGCACAAAAAAGAGAATGGAAGCTTAGAGCAGCACCAGAAACTGAGACTGGAGCAATAACAGCTACTTCCCTCCGCTGCTCACCTTGACTGCTGGTATCCAGATTTACTTCCTAAAAAGAAAGACAAAGAACAGAGCTGTAACAGAGTCACCACATACACTTCTGCTGCAGAGACAAATGGTGCCTCCCTGCTTGGGGGAAACCACTCACCCGGGATGGGGGCCTCTGGCACACATTTAATCCATCTGAATCTGAAAAAAAAGTTAGGACAAGAGTCAAGCTGTTGCAGGATAACTTAAGAGCTCCAGATATCTTGTGTCCATCTACAAATCCCACCTAGAGTCCAACTACACCCCACATTACAAACTTCAAGTCCCTGGGACTTCTCCTATTGCACCAGGCTATGCGGCAGGGCAGAGCAGCTCCGGCACAAATGTGTGTGCAGACACCCGTGACACGGGACAGACAGGACGTGACAAACAACGAGGACACAACATGGACAGAAATCTCCTGGCAAGGAAAATGGCTGCGAGGACTGAGAGAATGCAAAAGGAGATGACCGAGGGGAGACCGATGGTGAGCTGATGAGGCTCAGAGAAACCTGGAGGAAGAAGATGCTAACCGAATGATTTATTCCAAAAACTGCAAAGATGGATGCCCGAGAATCCTATGGCCAGAAGCCTCTACCTGCCCTCACGTTCTCACAAGTCCTTGTCCGCCACAACGGATCCTGGTGGGGCAGAGCTGTCCATACAGCTCAGAACAAGACCTGAAGAGACATCTGACCGGATGCTTCTAAAGGGACAAGAGAGTCTGATGCCTGTCTGAGCTCCTGAGTCCAAAGTTCCATGGCTTGGCTGCCAGGCCGAGGAATGCAGAGATCGCAGATGCTAACAATGATGCCAGGGTTTCTGACAGGCCCCTCCAAGACCTAAGGTAGAGGACATGACATATCCAAACAACACATAATACACAAAAGACAAGTGACACGATACACACCGGGACTGCTCTGCCCTGCGCACCTCAGCACTGTGATCAAAAGTCAGGCTTTGCTTTTATGGGGCCTAAGGGTGTGCACTTCATGGACACCACTCCATGTCCAAAGGAGACTCACAAACCCCTCTCAGTAATTCCCAAACCAGCACCCTGCTTGCATCCCCTCTGTAGGTCGTGGCCCTCTACTTATCACTCGCACTCCTGGGGATGCCGGTCTCGGGTGCGAAGAAAGGCCACCTCGTCAGCCGGGAAGGTCCTGCTGGCACTGGGCTGGTGTCTCTCAGACAGCTGTATTAAAGAAAATCAAACATCAGTGCCCAATCTTGGCAGCCCCTCAGCCAAAACCCCACAAGTCTGCTACTCACAGTGCTCCTAAGAACGCTCAGCCGCTAGGGCCGCACGCTTCGGGCACGCTCGGAGACCGAGGCCGTCGTCACAGGGGGTGCCTGGGTTAAGAGGAGATGAGGTGATTTGGCATGGCTGAAACCTGAGCGGACCCTCGCTCCTCCTCCCTACTTCCCCGACTCACCGCAACTCCTTGGCAGCTGCCCAAGACCACCTGGATGGCACCTTTAAATAGAAGAGTTCAGGGCTTCATCACCAGGTCCTGTAACGCATCCACAGGGCTCACACGTGCAGGGAACCCGGTGCATCGGCCGTCTGGTGACGGGCGCTCGGCAGGCTCCGAGTGGATTGCCTAAAGCACAAAAAAGAGAATGGAAGCTTAGAGCAGCACCAGAAACTGAGACCTGAGCAACAACAGCTACTTCCCTCCACTGCTCACCTTGACTGCTGGTATCCAGATTTACTTCCTAAAAAGAAAGACAAAGAACAGAGCTGTAACAGAGTCACCACATACACTTCTGCTGCAGAGACAAATGGTGCCTCACCTGCTTGGGGGAAACCACGCACCCGGGATGGGGGCCTCTGGCACACATTTAATCCATCTGAATCTGAAAAAAAAGTTAGGACAAGAGTCAAGCTGTTGCAGGATAACTTAAGAGCTCCAGATATCTTGCGTCCATCTACAAATCCCACCTAGAGTCCAACTACACCCCACATTACAAACTTCAAGTCCCTGGGGCTTCTCCTGTTGCACCGGGCTATGCGGCAGGGCAGAGCAGCTCCGGCACAAAGGTGCGTGCAGACACCCGTGACACGGGACAGACGGGACATGACAGACAACGGGGACACAACACGGACAGAAATCTCTGGGCAAGAAGGATGACTGCAAGGACTGAGAAGATGCCAAATGAGATGACCAAGGAGAGACTGATGGTGAGCTGATGAGGCTCAGAGAAACCTGGAGGAAGAAGATGCTAACCGAATGATTTATTCCAAGAACTGCAAAGATGGATGCCCGAGAATCCTACGGCCAGAAGCCTCTACCTGCCCTCACCTTCTCACAAATCCTAGTCCGCCATAATGGATCGTGGCGGGGCACAACTGCCCATACAGCTCAGAACAAGACCTGAAAAGACATCTGACCGGATGCTTCTAAAGAGACAAGAGAGGCTGATGCCTGTCTGAGCTCCTGAGGCAAAAGTTCCATGGCCTGGGTGCCAGGCCGAGGAATGCAGAGATCACAGATGCTAACAATGATGCCAGGGTTTCTGACAGGCCCCTCCAAGACCTAAGGTAAAGGACATGACCTTTCCAAACAACACATAATACACAAAAGACAAGTGACACGATACACACCGGGACGGCTCTGCCCTGCTCACCTCAGCACTGTGATCAAAAGTCCGGCTTTGCTTTTATGGGGCCTAAGGGTGTGCACTTCATGGACATCCCCATGTCCAAAGGAGACTCAAAAATCCCTCACGGTGGGTCCCTACTCTGCGCCCTGCTTTCATCCCCTCTGTGGGTTGTAGCCCTCTACTTATCTCTCGCACTGCTGGGGATGCAGATCCATATCAGGTGCAAAAGAAGGCAGCCTCAACATCTGGGAAGTTCCTGCTGGCACTGTTGTTCAACAACTCCCTGTTGTTTCTCAGTCAGCTACGTGAAAGAAATCCAAATATCAATGCATGATCTCTGCAGCACACTGGCCAAAACCCAACAATTCTGCGACTCACCGTTCTCCTAAGAATGCCCGGCTCCTGGGGCCGCACCCTTCGGCTGCGCTCCGAGGCTGATGCCATTGTCACGGGGTAAGCCTGGGGTAAAAGGAGACGAGGTCATGTGGCATTGCTGAAACCTGAGCAGACCCTCGCTCCTCCTCCCTGCTTCCCCTAATCACCGCAACTCCTTGGCAGGTGCCCAAGGCTACCCTGGTGACGCCTTTAAATACAAGAGTTCAGGGGTTCATCACCAAATCCTGTAATGCGTCCACAGGGCTCGCACGTGCAGGGAACCCGGTGCATCGGCCGGCTGGTGACGGGCGCTCAGCAGGCTCCGAGTGGATTGCCTAAAGCACAAAAAAGAGAATGGAAGCTTAGACTTGCCCCAGGAATTGAGAGCTCAGCAACAAAAACTGCTACTGATCACCTTGCTCTCCTGAACTTGACTGCTGGGATCCAGACTTACTTCCTAAAAAGAAAGACAAAAAACAGTGCTGTAACAGGGTCACCCTTGACACTCCCCCTGCACAGACAAATGGTGACTGACCTGCTTGTGGGAACCCCGTCACCCAGGATGGGGGGCTCTGCCACGGGTGCAATGCATCTGCACCTGAAAGAGAGTTAGAACATATGTCAAACACCTGCAGGATAACTCAAAACCTGCAAACACCTTAGGTCAATCTAGGAATGGCACCTAGAGTCCAACTGCACCCCACATTACAAATTTCAACTCCCCAGGGCTTGTCCTATTACACCAGGCTATGCAGCAGGGCAGAGCAGCTCCGGCACAAATATGTGCAGACACTTGTGACACAGGACAGACAGGACGTGACAGACAACGGGGACACAACATGGACAGAAATCTCGAGACAAGAACCATGACTGCAAGGAGCACAAGGACAGAAAATTAGATGACTGAGGTAAGATGGATGGCAAGCTGATGAGGCTCAGAGAAACCTGGAGGAAGAAGATGCTAACCGAATGATTTATTCCAAAAACTGCAAAGATGGATGCCCGAGAATCCTACGGCCAGAAGCCTCTACCTGCCCTCACCTTCTCACAAGTCTTAGTCCACCATAATGGATCCTGGTGGGGCAGAGCTGTCCATACAGCTCAGAACAAGACCTGAAGAGACATCTGACCGGATGCTTCTAAAGAGACAAGAGAGTCTGATGCCTGTCTGAGCTCCTGAGGCAAAAGTTCCATGGCCTGGGTGCCAGGCCAAGGAATGCAGAGATCGCAGGTGCTAACAATGATGCCAGGGTTTCTGACAGGCCCCTCCAAGGCCTAAGGTAAAGGACATGACATATCCAAACACACATAATACACAAAAGACAAGTGACACGATACACACCGGGACTGCTCTGCGCTGCTCACCTCAGCACTGTGATCCAAAGCCAGGCTTTGCTTTTATGGGGCCTAAGGGGCCGCTTCATGGACACCCCCCCATCTCCAAAGGGGACTCAAAAACCCCTCCCAGTAATTCCCAAACCAGCCCCCCGCTTTCATCCCCTCTGTGGGTCATGGCCCTCTACTTATCTCTCGCACTCCTGGGGATGCCGGTCTCGGGTGCGAAGAAAGGCCACCTCATCAGCCGGGAAGGTCCTGCTGGCACCGGGCTGGTGTCTCTCAGACAGCTGTATTAAAGAAAACCAAACATCAGTGCCTGATCTTGGCAGCCCCTCGGACAAAACCCCACAAGTCTGCTACTCACCGTGCTCCTAAGAACGCTCAGCTCCATCGCCGAGTCCCGTGATTCTTCCGCAGGGCTCGGGAGAGCGGCGCGCCCGGCGTGTCGGCCGGTCGGTGACTGGGGCTCGGCGTACTCCAAGTGGATTGCCTAAAGCGCAGAAACAGGAACAGATGCTTAGAGTTGCACTGGAAAGCGAGACTGGAGCATTAACAACTGCTTCTGTACCCTACTCAATGCTCACCTTGCCCACCTCATCTTGACTGCCGATATCCAGCTTTACTTCCTAAAAAGAAAAAGAACAGAGCTGCAACAGAGTCACACTTTACACTCTCCCTGCAGAGACAAACGGTGACTGACCTGCTCGGGGGAACCTCCTCACCCGGGATGGGTGGATGGATTTTGCCCTGGATTTTATCCTTCTGCATCTGAAAGAAAGCGAGGACAAAAGTCAAAGGGCTGCAGGATATCTTCACAGCTCCAAACATCTGTCTATCTAGGAATATCATCTAGAGTCTGGCAACACCCCACAAACTGCAAGTCGCTGGGACTTGTCCTGTTGCAGCAGGCTATGCGGCAGGGCAGGGCAGAGCGGCTCCGGCACAAATATGTGCGGACACCCGTGACACAAAACGTGACAAACAGGGGGACGACAAACACGACACGTTATGCTTGTGGTGAGGGTCTCGAGGGGAAAAGGCAAAAGGGACCCCAAAGACACACTAGGTAACACGGTACACCAGACAACACGACGTCGACCGGAACTGTTCTGCGCTGCCCGCCTGAAAGCTGCCATCAAAAGTAGAGCCTCTCCCTCTAGCTGTCCTAAGAGGCCCCTTGGAGAAGATTACTTTTCCCTCTGCTAATTTTTAAATCTGTCCCAGGAACTCCCAACCTGCTGCTCTCCCGTTGTCCCATCTCCAGGCCGTGGCCCTGACTTATCTTTTGGATGATCGGTGATGTGGATCCACGTTGCACCTGAAATGAGTCTGCCTCGGAGGGCCCCGTGATCGCCTGTTAGCCTCGCGGTCAGCTACAATAAAGAAAAACAAAACCAAAGTATGAGTACAGAGTTATGTGGGCCAAATCCCAGCGAGTCAGCTACTTGCCCTCTCCTGAGTGTGCCTGGCTCCTTCAGGCTCCAGCTTCATCCTGATTCCAAGGCTGTGGCCGTTATTATGAGTAGCACCTGGGTAAGAGAAAGGCAGAGTTAAATGGCATTCCTGTGAGTGCAGTGGATGACCTTGTGTGCTGCAAGACGTGTGAATGCCTCTGCTAGGCTTCTAAAAGGCCTTGGGTGGGGGGGGCCCTCAAATAAACACCCTTTCTCACCCTGCTGCCTTCAAAACCACCCCCCCAACAATAACTCCTAACCGGATACCCGCTCACCCTCCCTCTCCTAGTCACAATCCTCAACTCACCTGAAGCCTCAATCTCAAACATCATCTTGGACACTGGGCAGATTCCTCTTGTGACACGATGAATCTGCTGAAAAAAGTGTTGTAGTTGACACAACCTGGAGCCTCTGGAAGCTGCGCTCCTCCTAAAAAAAAATACAAAATAAAATAAGAACAAACAGGAAATTACAAATGCACTTTACCACCCCTAAACACAAAACCCAAAACTGTGAACTTAAATACTCCCTGTATTCTATGCTGTTTTCTTCACAGTATCTTCAAAGCCTCTGTGGCTTTAGATGCCCAGAAACACCTGCTGAAAACAAGCTGTGATAAGCTGAAAGAGCCTCTTACCTGAAATGAGAGTGAAATGAGAGGAGAGCTCTGATCCCAGCACATCCCAGAGAGGGAATGAAGGCCCTGAGCAAAGGCTGGGGTTAATAAACCCCTGATGGTGCCCGCCTCTCATTCCCATGGCACCCGGGAAAAGGGAGGGGGGTGAATCCCACCCGGTATGAAAGCCCTCAGAGCAGTTGCAGCTGTTTGGCTCCTCTGACTCAAATTCAAGGGGAGCAAAGGGCTTGTTAGAGAAGAAAACTCTTCTGAAAAATAACAGCGCTTTGTTTTTTGCAACAACTACTTGGAGTAAATGGGCAGAAAACTGGTAAGAAATAAAACTTTCTGTTTAGGCAGTATAACTAGATAAATTGGCTAATTTGCTGTGAACTTGCATAATTATTCCTTAGTGGCTATTAAGTAGTACTTCATGTGTGACTGAGCCCGGTGGAGAAGAATGCTTATGATATGAATAGTCTAAGTCTCCTTGGGACCTCTAATTAGGCCTATCTACATTATAAGTAAAAATAAGAAAAATAAAAGCTTCCCAGGCAGTGTAAGGGTTAAGTGCATGCCAGGCTCACCCTGCTCTGAGATACTTGGTCCTATGGCACAAAAAGAAGGGCCCTGAAATGTATTTTTAAACCCTTAAAATGCTGAAAAAAGCAGAGCTTCCTTCCAGTGCACCCCTTAAACAGAGGAAATGGGGCAGCTACCTCTACTGAAACTAATACAATGGCAAATAAATAGCTTCTGCCCTTTAATTTACTCTCCTTAATTATTGGGAAAAGAAGGGTTTTCTTCTCTCTTTAAATCTCTCCAGGGATGAAAAAAGAGGGATTTTTCCCTCAGTTCAACTCTTAAGATGGAGGGACAGCTGGGCTTCTCCCTCAATTTAGGCCTCAAGACAATAAAAAGGGGGCGGCTACCCTTAATTCAAACCCATAAGAAACCTTGTCAAGATTTTCCCCTTCTATTTAAACTGGGGAATAATCGAAAATGAGGACTCCCTGTCAATTAACACCCCTAACAGCATAGAAAAGGCAGGGATTCTTTCAACTGAGACCACTAAAATTGCAGGGGAAGCAGAGTCCCTCCCAGTTTGAACACAAAAAATAAAGGAAAAGGAAGCATTTTCCCTTGTTTCTAAACCCTTTTTCTCCTAATAACCCCTCTCCTTTCTGGGAGTGCTGTGGAGGGTCTGGGGGCTCTGGGGAGGGACTGGCACAGTAAAAGGGGAAAGTTGAAAGCCCTCTCCTGGAACCCCACATGCTGCCTGGCCTGCTCAGATGCTGCCCCTTGGCAAAAGGGCTCTTCCCTTGGCATTTTCTCAAAGGGGACTGAGTGGTAATAGTTTCAAAAAAGGCAAATGATCCAAGAAATGTACAAAGAACAACACAGAATTAAGAATTAAGACAACGCTTATACCACTGGTTTCAAGCACTGCCTGGTTTTATTCTGGTCTTGCCTGAATAAAACATCTCCTTAGGGGAGGAATACTCCAGATAGAAGGATCAAGACTGTTTTTGTGTTCTGACCTTAGCCTGAGAATTGTACAGGGGAGAAGGGGAATTACCATTTCCATCAGTAAACTTTATTTGATTCATTCCAAGACTGGACATGCTAGCTGGGTTATAAGTAAATGCTTGAATTGTGAGAATAATTAGTATTGTAGTTCACAACATTTATGCTTTTATTGCAAAAAGTGTTAAAGTAATAACTTAGCTTTGTGGATGGGAATTATTAGTGCCTGGTGAATGAGAGATACCTGAAGAACCGTAAGAGACCACAGTTAAAGGGTGTCCAAACCAATTTGCCTGGAAATTAGTTAAGAGAAAGTGACAAGGAAATAGAGGGCAAGTGCAGATTGGCCTCTGTATTTCGCCACCGAGAAGATCAAATACACCTGCTGTGGGTTGCAACCCCACAGGCCTGGGAGGTGGGAGTATAAGCCATACTGGAGCTCTGTTATTCCTGTTTCTGGCACTCATTTGTTCTCTTTTCCCTTTCGGGATACCAGCAAGATTGTGTCACAAATGCTGCAGAAGGCATCACGTGGAAAGAAACCAAAGTTCCTCTTTAATTACACACACCTATGTCAACAGCCACTGTTATAACACATCCAAATTAAGAACCTGTAAGCAAAATGGAGTAAATTATTGGATTACAAGAAATTTAGGAAAAAGTGGTAATAGATTTGGAATTGAATGTCCAAAAGGAGAGAGAGGGATTTGTTTTACATTTAATCTTGAAGATATGGTTCGAGATTTGGTAAAAAAACAAATAATAAAGGAAAAGGTAAAACCAGCACAGCAACTTAACTCTGTATTGACCCCAAATTATCTATTGAGTCGTATTACAAGACTCCAAGCAGTTATAGAAATGATAGCAAATGGAGCTGCCCAGGCATTGGAGTTAATATCAAGTCAGCTAAGCCAAACAAAAACTGTAGTGTATCAGAATAGGTTGGCTTTACACTATTTATTGGCCAAAGAAGGGGGTGTTTTTTGGAAAGTTTAATATATCAAATTGTTGAAAATTGATGAGCACAGAAAAGTCATTCTAGAAAAAGCAAAAGAAATCAAAGAAGAAAAAAATACATATGCATATAATAACCCAGGTACCGGTCCAAAAATTAGAAAACAATGTTAAAACCTAGCTGGTAGAGTAATGTATTAGAAGAAATTAAGATCTTTCATTTTATGTGTTGCAACTATTTTTATATTTCTTCCTTGTGTAATCCCCTGTTTTATTTTGCCCGCATAGTCCAGAAGATGCAAGTAGATAAGAAATATTGCTCAAGCCAAAGGATTTACAAAGAATAAGAGTGGGGATTGTGACAAATGCAGGTATTTTATGATTGGCTTTTTTGAAATATTAAAATGAATATTATATGTGCTGTGTTAGAAAGGAATGCTGTATTAATTCTCTTAAGTAGTGTGTTAAATATAGTTTTAGGTTATAAAAACTGTTAAAATAGAAACGATGCTATGTAAGATACTTTTTTTAAAGAAAGGACTTGCAGCAAGATAGCGGCCACAGGACACCCGGATCTTTCAGAGAAAAAGAATTTTTATATATTGCCCTCTTATCAGAAGAAACAAACTTCTTCCTGCCTCCAAGGCACCATTAGGATTAGAAGGAAGAAGTGGATGATGAGCAGACAGAATCCTGTGTTTGAATGGAATTTATGCACCATGTACGAAGTGTATGACTATGCAACAGGCTATTGCTTTTAAGGGTTAATCCTTTGTTAACGGGGGTCCTTTTTCGGGCTCGTGCTGCCCAGAAAAAGGTACCCGGATGTCCGTAACTCTTTGTTTTTGTTGTCTCATATTGTCCTAATTCAAATTGTCCAAATTATTATTACTCTAATTGTATGACTATTTTTATAACCATTTTATTACTATTAAACTTTCAAAAATTTGAAAAGCAAGTGATTGGCGTTTTTCACACCAGTCTGTTAGGTGAAAATTATCAAAAGATTTTTGTGAGTTTTCTAATTTTGGCATTAATGCTGGCAAATTTTCAGGGTTTACTGTCTATTTGTGGGTCGAGAAATCTGTCCCAAACACTGAGGGGACTCTGGAGCTATTTGGGAACAGTTCTTTTTTGAAATTCTTTTGTGTTGGGATCAAAGAGCTGGCATTTGCAGGGGCAAAATAATTCTCTCTCTGTCCTGTATTTATTAAAGCAGCTGTCATATTCCAATCTCCTCCTCCTCGTCGCACGGTTTGTGTGCATGGATGTGGCTGTGCAGACGAATCATGACACAAAGTAGTCCCACTGGGTGCTAGGAGTGTGGAAGGCGAAAACGCAGAGGCACACCAGGTATCGGTTGCTCAGGGTTACGCGCTGCAGAGGGATCTCTCGGTGCCCGGCAGAGGGAGAGACGCGGAAGGATACATGCAAGGCGCTGCAGTTTTCGCCTGCTGTGGTGCCGTGTACAGATGCAGTGGCGGCAGAAGTGGCGTGACAGGGCACAGGGATGCCGGCTGTGGCTGGACAGCGGCACGCAGTGGCTCGGAACCGGGACCGGGCTGTACCAAAGCTGCAGCAAACGCAGTGGGGGGTGGCGGCGGGGCCGTGGAGATAGAACTGCGCATGCGTGCGGCTGATCCCGGAAGCAGCGCTGTGGTTCCATGAGTCGGCGCGGAGTGATATCGCTGGTGCTGGGGTTGTAGCAACTGCGCATGCATGGGTTCCGTCACTACAGCGGCGCGGGCAGTCACCATGGCAGCGGGCGGGCCGGGGGGTGCGGGAGGCGGCGGAGCTACGGGAACGGGGCTGCGGCTGCGGCCGTGGAAGGGAACGCCGGGACGTCCGTGGTTGCAGGAGGCGGCGGAGCCGCGCCATCCAGCAGCTCTGAAGCGGGAGGGTGCGGTGGGGAAGGCGCGGCTCGGCCCGCCATGCAGCGGCGGCGGCAGGAGAGGGGAAGCGACCACGGGTGGCACTGACGGGAGGCTGGGCTGGAGCGCCGCAGCGCCGGCACGGGGTGCCTTGGGTGGCTGGGGCGCCCCGGTAAGACAGTCATTAACACACCCTAAAAATTATTTTTAAAGCCCTGAAAAAGCCCTAAAGGTATCCTAAACATTTCCAGAGAATTCCTAAACAACTCCTGCAAAAAAAAACCCTAAAATATCCCTAAAAATCCCTGAAAAATCACCTGAAAGACCCTAAAAAACTGTTTAACCCCTACCTGTAACACTGTGGCCTCCAAACATCATCTCTACCTATTAATCGGGGTAACTGCAAGACCCTCAAACACCACCACAATCACCAGCTTGAGTTGGTCTGGACAGAACCAAATAAAATAAAATAAAAAGCTTTATAAATAGAGAAATTAAAAATAAAAATCAAATTAAAAATAAAAAAAAAAAATAAATGCTTTAAAAATGGGAAAATAAAAAAAAGAAAATTAAAAAAATAAAAAGCTTTAAAAACAGAAAACTTAAAACTAAAAATTAAAAAAAAATTTAAAAAATAAAAGAAATGCTTTAAAAATAGAAAAATTAAAACTAAAAATGAAATAAAAATGAAATTAAAAAAATAAAATAAATGCTTTAAAAATAAAAAAATCAAAACTAAAAAATTAAAAAAAAAAAAATTAAAAATAAATGCTTTAAAAATAAATCAAAACTAAAAATAAATAAAAAATAAAATTAAAAAAAATAAATAAAATAAATGTTTAAAAATAAAAAAATTAAAACTAAAAATTAAATAAAAAATAAAAAAAGCCTTAAAAATAGAAAGATCACAACTAAAAATTAAATAAAAAAGAAAATTAAAAAAATAAAATAAATGCTTTAAAAATAGAAAAAGCAAAAAATAAAAATGAAATTAAAAAAATAAAAATAAAATAAATAGTTCAAAAATAAAAAATTAAAACTAAAAATGAAATAAAAAATAAAATTAAAAAATAAAATAAATGTTTAAAAATAAAAAAAATTAAAACTGAAAATTAAAAAAAATTTTAAAAGCTTTAAAAATAGAAAGATCAAAAATAAAAATTAAATAAAAAATAAAAAAAAGCTTTAAAAATAGAAAGATCACAACTAAAAATTAAATAAAAAAGAAAATTTAAAAAATAAAATAAATGCTTTAATAATAGAAAAAGCAAAAAATAAAAATGAAATAAAAAAATAAAAATAAAATAAATAGTTCAAAAATAAAAAATTAAAACTAAAAATGAAATAAAAAATAAAATATAAAAAATAAAATAAATGTTTAAAAATAAGAAAAATTAAAACTGAAAATTAAAAAAAATTTAAAAAGCTTTAAAAATAGAAAGATCACAACTAAAAATTAAATAAAAAAGAAAATTAAAAAAATAAAATAAATGCTTTAAAAATAGAAAAAGCAAAAAATAAAAATGAAATAAAATATAATATTTGAAAAATAAAAAAATAGTTCAAAAATAAAAAATTAAAACTAAAAATGAAATAAAAAATTCATTAAAAAAAATTTTAAAAGCTTTAAAAATAGAAAGATCAAAAATAAAAATTAAATAAAAAATTTAAAAAAGCTTTAAAAATAAAAAAATAAAAAGTAAAAATTAAATAAATAACAAATTTTTTAAAAAGCATTAAAAATAGAAAAAGCAAAAAAAATGAAATAAAAAATAAAATTAAAAAAATAAAATAAATGATTTAAAAATAAAAAAACTAAAACAAAAAATTAAATAAAAATAAATTAAAAAATAAAAAAAGCTTTAAAAATAGAAAAAGCAAAAAATAAAAATCAAATAAAAAATAAAATTAAAAAAATAAAATAAATGCTTTAAAAATAAAAAAAATTAAAACAAAAAATTAAATAAAAAATAAAATTAAAAAATAAAATAAAAAGCTTTAAAAATAGAAAAATCAAAAATAAAAATTAACTAAAAAGTAAAAAATAAAATAAATGCTTTAAAAATAAAAAAATCAAAACTAAAAATTAAATAACAACTAAAAAAATAAAATAAATGCTTTAAAAATAGAGAAAGCAAAAATAAATATGAAATAAAAAATAAAATTTAAAATATAAAATAAATAGTTTATAAATAAAAAATGAAAACTAAAAAATAAAAAATAAATTTAAAGAAATAAATGTTTTTAAAAAATAAAACAAAAACATTAAATTAAAAAAAATTTAAAATAAAATAAAAAGCTTTAAAAATAGATAAATCAAAAATAAAATTAAATAAAAAATAATAAAAAAAGCTTTAAAAATCAAAAACTCAAAAGTAAAAATTAAGAAAAAAATAAAAATTAAAAAATTTAAAATATGCTTTAGAAATATAAAAATTAAAACTAAAAATTAAATTAAAAGGAAAATTTAAAAATAAAATAAATGCTTTAAAATAGAAAAATTAAAACTAAAAAAAGATTAAAAAAAGCTTTAAAAATCGGAAAATTAAAAAAATATGAAATAAAAATTAAATTTAAAAAATAGAATTAATTAAAAATAATTAAAAAACAAAATAAAATCCGTAAAGTGCTGTAAAGTACTGAAAAAGTTCCATAAAAAAGGTAGTGTCGTAAAGCGCGACTGTCAAAAAAACGCACATTTTACGACAGTCGCGCTTTACGGCAGCTTTTACGACAGTCGCGCTTTACGGCACCTTTTACGACAGTTTTACGACAGTCGCGCTTTACGGCACCTTTTACGACAGTCGCGCTTTACGGCAGTTTTGCGACAGTCGCGCTTTACGACACCTTTTGCGACAGTCGCGCTTTACGGCACCTTTTACGACAGTCGCGCTTTACGGCACCTTTTGCGACAGTCGCGCTTTACGGCACCTTTTACGACAGTCGCGCTTTACGGCACCTTTTGCGACAGTCGCGCTTTACGGCACCTTTTGCGACAGTCGCGCTTTACGGCAATTTTGCGACAGTCGCGCTTTACGGCACCTTTTACGACAGTCGCGCTTTACGGCAATTTTGCGACAGTCGCGCTTTACGGCACGTTTTACGACAGTCGCGCTTTACGGTACCTTTTACGACAGTCGCGCTTTACGGCACCTTTTGCGACAGTCGCGCTTTACGGCACCTTTTACGACAGTCGCGCTTTACGGCAATTTTGCGACAGTCGCGCTTTACGGCACCTTTTACGACAGTCGCGCTTTACGGCAATTTTGCGACAGTCGCGCTTTACGGCACCTTTTACGACAGTCGCGCTTTACGGCACCTTTTACGACAGTCGCGCTTTACGCCACCTTTTGCGACAGTCGCGCTTTACGGCAGTTTTACGACGTTTTATGGAAATTTTACGGCACTTTACAGCACTTTAGAGTTTTTATTTTGTTTTTCATGTATTTTTAATTAATTTTATTTTATTAATTTTGGGGTTTTTAAAATTTTTCTATTTTTAAAGCTTTTTATTTTATTTTTTTAATTTTTTTATTTGTTTTTTTTAATTTTCCTTTTTTTAAAGCTTTTTATTTTATTTTTAAAATATTTTTAAATTTAATTTTTAAATTTAATTTTTCTTTTTTTAAAGCATTTATTTTTTTAATTTTGTTTTTTATTTAATTTTCATTTTTCTATTTTTAAGGCTTTGTATTTTTTTAATTTTATTTTTTATTTATTTTTATTTTTAAACCTTTTTATTTTTTAAAATTTTTTTATTATTTTTTTTATTTTTAAAGCATTTATTTTATTTTTTAAATATTTATATTTATTTTTAATTTTTCTATTATTAAAGGTTTTTATTTTTTAAATTCTTTTTAATTTTTTTAATTTTTCTCTTTTTAAAGTATTTTTTAAAATTTTTTTATTTTTTTAATTTTTCTATTTTTAAAGCTTTTTATTTTTTTAATTTTTATTTAATTTTTATATTTCATTTTATTTTTAAAGCATTTATTATATTTTTTAATTTTGCTTTTTATTGATGGTTTATTTTTCTATTTTAAAAGCATTTATTTGATTTGTAAATTGTTTTATTTAATTTTCAATTTTTCTATTTTTAAAGCCTTTTTAAAATTTTTTAAATTCGTTTTTATTTTTAATTTTTCTATTTTAAAAGCTTTTTATTTTATTAATTTTTATTTAATTTTTATATTTAATTTTATTATTTTTAAAGCATTTATTATATTTTTTAATCTTGTTTTTTATTGAATGTTTATTTTTAATTTTTCTATTTTTAAAGCTTTTTATTTTTTTAATTTTATTTTTAATTTTTTTATTTTTAAGTTTTCTATTTTTAAAGCATTTATTTTTTTATTTTGTTTTTTATTTTTCTATTTTTAATTTTTGTATTATTAAAGCATTTATTTTTTAATTTTGTTTTTTTCTAATTTTTATATTTATTTTTTCTATTTTTAAAGCATTTATTTTTTTTGTTTTTATTTAATTTTTATTTTTTAAATTTTCTATTTTCAAAGTTTTTGAATTTTTAAATTTTATTTTTTATTTATTTTTATTCTTAATTTTTTTATTTTTAAGTTTTCTATTTTTAAAGCATTTATTTTTTTAATTTTGTTCTTTATTTTTTTTTCTATTTTTAATTTTTTTATTATTAAAGCATTTATTTTTTAATTTTGTTTTTTTCCTAATTTTTATATTTATTTTTTCTATTTTTAAAGCATTTATTTTTTAATTTTGTTTTTTATTTAATTTTTATTTTTTAAATTTTTTATTTTCAAAGTTTTTGAATTTTTAAATTTTATTTTTTATTTATTTTTATTCTTAATTTTTTTATTTTTAAAGCATTTATTTTTTTAATTTTATTTTTTATTTAATTTTTATTTTTAATTTTTCTATTTTCAAAGCTTTTTTATTGTTTAATTTTATTTTTTATTTAATTTTTATTTTTAATTTTATATTTTGAAACCTTTTATTTTTTAATTTAATTTTTTATTTCTATTTTTAATTTTTCTATTTTTAAACCTTTTAATTTTATTAATTTTTAATTTAATTTTTATATTTAATTTTTCTATTTTTAAAGCATTTATTATATTTTTTTAATTTTGTTTTGTATTAAATTTTTATTTTTAATTTTTCTATTTTTAAAGCATTTATTTTATTTATTTAATTTTCTTTTTTATTTAATTTTTATTTTTCATTTTTCTCTTTTGAAAGCATTTTTTAAATTTTCTTTTTTATTTAATTTTTATTTTTCATTTTTCTCTTTTGAAAGCATTTTATTTTTTTAATTTTCTTTTTATTTTTTATTTCTAATTTTTCTATTTTTAAAGCATTTATTTTTTTAATTTTGTTTTTTTTTTTAATTTTTCTATTTTTAAAGCTTTTTATTTTATTTTATTTGGTGCTGCCCAGACCAATTTAAGCTGGTAATTGTGGTGGTGTTTGAGGGTCTTGCATTACGGCAGTACATTTTATGGAACTTGTACGGCACTTTACAGCACTTTACAGTTTGGGTTTTTTTATTATTTATTTTTAATTAATTTTGTTGTTTTTTTTTTTTTTATTTTTCTATTTTTAAAGCATTTTATTACATTTTATTTGGTGCTGCCCAAACCTGCTGTAGTGCATTTTATACTTTGTAATACTTTGAAGTAATTTTTCCCAAATGGTTTATCCCAAACTGTACCCCCCTCCCTTTACCTGTGTTATCCCTCTCCCGGGATGAGATCATCCCCAAACCCCCACCCTGGCTCTCTGTCAATCACTCAGCCTCCCATCCCCCCCCATGCAGAAGTTTCGGTCCAAGTCCTCGAGTGATCAGCCAGAGGCTCGGGGTCAGCCCCCAAGCCTTGCCCCATACGCTGTCCTATATGTCTAGGCCCCAGCATCCATCCCTTAGGGTCACTTAATGGTTGGTAGGATGTTATCTACTTTCGGTTTCCACCTCCCTTAAAATGTAACCTTGGCAATCTCCCGGGGCTCTGGGCAGGAGCCCCCTGAGGTGCAGGAGCTCCTTTGGGGGTCCTAATAAAACCTTGGATTAACCCCTGCTAAGAGTCAGCACTTTATCTTCTACCGCTGTCTCTGGTGTCTCTTCTGCTGCAAAGGCGACCAGGCCAGGTGCCCTCAGTACCCTCGGGGCACAGAGAGTGTCTCCCCCCAGCCCAGGTGCCCTCAGTACCCTCGGGGCACAGAGAGTGTCTCCCGGCCAGCCCAGGTGCCCTCCAGGCACACACAGAGAGTGTCTCCCCCCAGCCCAGGTGCCCTCAGCACCCTCGGGGCACAGACAGTGTCTCCCCGCTGTTGGCCGTGTCGGGGCTGCCCCCTGGTGTCTGCCAACTCGGGACCGGCTGAGGGTTACTGAGAGGCTCGCACAAACCCGCTCGGCCGCTGATTGTGGTGGTGTTTGAGGGTCCTCCAGGACAAGGGAGGAGATGAGAATCTTGACTCCCCCTTTCAGAAGGCTGAAATATTATTTTATGATCTCTATTATATTAAAAGAAAATGAGATATTAGAACTACACTAAAAGAGCAAGGAGACATCAGAAAGCTGGAAAGGAATGAATAATAAAAACCTGGGACTGCTCACAGCCCCGACACCGCTGGACCATGATTGGTCATCAAGTAGAAACAATGCACAGGAGACCAACCCAAGATGACCCTGTTGCTAAACCATCTCCAGCCCACACTCCACAGCCAGCAGATTGTTATTGGTTCCATTTCTGTTCTGAGGCTTCTCAGGAGAAAAAACCCAGCAAAAGGATTTTCATCAAACACGTCAGTGCCAGGTGATGGCACAGGCACCATCAGCTGGCAGAGGTCACTGTGTCATCCCTGCCAGCCCAGGTGTCACAGCAAGGAGGAGAGAGTTCACCCTGTGCCCACCCTGCAATACAGAGCAATACAACACAACACACACATTAACACAAGATTATAACCTTTTTCTATTTTCTTTACTTGTGGATTTATTGTTACAGGACACCCAAAACAACAAAAGCACACAAAAAACAGCATTCATCTACCATTAACACCCCCTTCAAATGACACACAAACTCACCATCCCTCTGATCACAACTGCTAAATTACACCCCAGCAATCATTGGGCCTCAGGAACGTAGTTCCCTGGAGCCTCCAAAAATTCCTCCTGCCTGAAGAAATACCCGGTCCCTGGAGGGTCTGTGCCCAAACTTTGGCGATGAACGTCGCCTCGCAGACCAACGGGGACCCAGGAAAAAAAACCCAGCCCGGGGGAAAAAAAAAAGAAAAAAAAAAACAGCCGGGGGAGGTGGGGGGGCTAAACCCGGCTGGGGATTTTTTTACTCTAAATTTACAAATGAGTTGAAAAACCTGAAAAGCAAGTCACACACACAAGGTTAAATCCAGTCACAGCATGCGCTCACACACGCAGAGATGAGCAGACGCCGACAGACAGACACGTGCTCTCACACACGCTCACGCACTCCTCCCATTTAAACATTCCCTGTGGCTCTTACTCGAGACGCTGAAGAACGCGCTTCCACGCTTCTTCTGGCTGCCGCTCCTCGACGTCAAATGGTAGATGATTCTGGGGAAATCGGCAGCCTCGGGGACCTGTGAGACGACAGGAAGCGGTCAACGAGTGGCTGACAGCTAGGACTTGTCCCCGCTCTGACCGATAAATTTTCTACCCTAAACCCCACTAAAGACAGATGAACAGTAAAGTTTTTATAACTCTGCTACTTAACTGTGACTACATGCCAGGGCAGGGCAGCTCCGACCATAAGTGGTACAACATGAGTACACACAATAAAAACAGACGCATACAGTGCAAGTGTGCATGGAGTGTAAGTCCATACAATATAAGCCAGCATAGGTACACACAATGTAAGTACATACAGTGTAAGCCAACATAGGTAAACGCAATGTAAGTACATACAGTATAAGTACATACAGTATAAACCAGCATAGGTAAAAACAATGTAAGTACATACAGTATAAGCCAGGACTTGAGATAGCTCTCTGGAAGATTAATTCTTGAGCCCTGTACCCTTTGAGAAGATGGAACCTATAGAACTCCTGCAGTCACGTGAGGAGGGTGTAAGACGCTCCCTCGGGAAGTCCAAGAGAATGGCGTGGAAAAAAAGGCACTACCAAAGCCGGTAGTGAAAAGGAAGACGGATGAGAACATCTTGTCCCTTTGAGACATTCCTGTCTCAAAGAGTAAAAATGTAAAGATGCCGGAATAAGGGATATCCGGAAAGGAACATGAGTAGAATATGGCCTATGTGGCACGGAATAGTGCCGATAAAGCGTTGAGACGTAACAAAGGCCTGTGACACGTAAGACGATGGACACTGACGACATAACACGGACACGGATGACATAACACGGACACGGACGACATAACACGGACACGGACGACATAACACGGACACGAGTGACAACTGCCTGGCACTGTCCCCGTAGGGACCCGAGATTCCTAGTGCAAGGTGAGCCAGAGGCTGATGATGCCAAAGGAAAGAAAGCCCTAGGAGGAGAGCACGTGATGATGAAACGGAACTCGTCAAAAGAAGTTAGTGCCAAAGCAGTTAAGAGGATGCTCGAGAGGGGCGGCGAGCCTAGAGAAGGAAGCGGACTGCCGGGTGACCGTGGCCGTAGCTCCGGACGTGAAGGCGAGCTCCTCGGGGGAAAGATCCGTGACGACGTCGAGTCAAGGGAGGCGGACGACGCAAAGTACGCGAAGATGTGGAGATGGGTCGGAACTGTCCTGCCCGGCAAAGGCTCTGGCAAGGCTGAGGGGAAACCCTCTCCCTTTACTTCCAGAGAGCCTGCCCCGCTACAGACCTCTCCGCTAAGCTGACATCTGATTGCCTCCTGTGATAGTAAAGGCTATTCCCCTTCTCCCAACCGCTGGCCCCGACACTTAGCTTTTGGAAGATGAGAGGACAAAATCCATCCTCGGTCAGACATGGACGTTGAAATGCTCTCCGTGTGTGCTTCGGTGCTGCCGTTTCCAAGCTTGGGCTACGAGCCGCCTCAGGGTACCTAAGACAAAACAGAAAACCTGACTATTGCCCTCAAAAACAGTAATCCCCGGGACTCCTCTGCACCACTGCCCCCGCTCACCTCAAATCTTGATTTGACTCCGGACGGTGCCCGGAAGATACCTGCAAAGAGAAAAGGGACACGCTTAGCATGCTGCTGTGTAACGCTCACCTAGGAGTCAGCCTGCCTAAACGCCGACTCACCTGCCCTCCTCTGTTCCTTGGCATGCCTAGGGCAGCGACAGCACCTGCAAAGAAACAAATCGGAAAAGCATGCTGAGATACTGTGAAAACACAACCTCCCAAATCTGACAAGGATGCCACACCGATACCTTAAGCTGCACACACCTGGCATAGGCGTGCTCGGCCAGGAGAGATGGCAAGTGGACCACCTAAAATCAAAAAACAAGAGGAGATGCTTAGAGCTGCACCAAAACTGAGACCTCAGCAATAACAACTGCTTCTGTACGCTATTCAATGCTCACCTTGCCCACTCGGCCTTGACTGCTGCTCTCGGCCTTGACCTCCTAAAAAGAGAGACAACGAACAATGCTGTAACAGCCACCATTTATGCTTCCTCTGCAGAAACAAACATGGACTCACATGCTCAGGGCAATCCCCACACCCGGGATGGGGGGCTCTGCCCTGGATTTTATCCTTCTGCATCTGAAAGAAAGTCAGGACAAAAGTCAAACTGTTGCAGGGTAACTTAATAGCTCCAGATATCTTGTGTCCAACTACACCCCACATTACAAACTTCAAGTCCCTGGGACTTCTCCTATTGCACCAGGCTATGCGGCAGGGCAGAGCAGCTCCGGCACAAATGTGTGTGCAGACACCCGTGACACGGGACAGACAGGACGTGACAAACAACGAGGACACAACATGGACAGAAATCTCCTGGCAAGGAAAATGGCTGCGAGGACTGAGAGAATGCAAAAGGAGATGACCGAGGGGAGACCGATGGTGAGCTGATGAGGCTCAGAGAAACCTGGAGGAAGAAGATGCTAACCGAATGATTTATTCCAAAAACTGCAAAGATGGATGCCCGAGAATCCTACGGCCAGAAGCCTCTACCTGCCCTCACGTTCTCACAAGTCCTAGTCCGCCATAACGGATCCTGGTGGGGCAGAGCTGTCCATACAGCTCAGAACAAGACCTGAAGAGACATCTGACCGGATGCTTCTAAAGAGACAAGAGAGTCTGATGCCTGTCTGAGCTCCTGAGTCCAAAGTTCCATGGCTTGGCTGCCAGGCCGAGGAATGCAGAGATCGCAGATGCTAACAATGATGCCAGGGTTTCTGACAGGCCCCTCCAAGGCCTAAGATAAAAGACATGACATATCCAAACACGCATAATACACAAAAGACAAGTGACACGATACACACCGGGACTGCTCTGCCCTGCGCACCTCAGCACTGTGATCAAAAGTCCGGCTTTGCTTTTATGGGGCCTAAGGGTGTGCACTTCATGGACACCCCCATGTCCAAAGGAGACTCAAAAATCCCTCACGGTGGGTCCCTACCCTGTGCCCCGCTTTCATCCCCTCTGTGGGTTGTAGCCCTCTACTTATCTCTCGCACTGCTGGGGATGCAGATCCATATCAGGTGCAAAAGAAGGCAGCCTCAACATCTGGGAAGTTCCTGCTGGCACTGTTGTTCAACAACTCCCTGTTGTTTCTCAGTCAGCTACGTGAAAGAAATCCAAATATCAATGCATGATCTCTGCAGCACACTGGCCAAAACCCAACAATTCTGCCACTCACCGTTCTCCTAAGAATGCCCGGCTCCTGGGGCCGCACCCTTCGGCCGCGCTCCGAGGCTGATGCCATTGTCACGGGGTAAGCCTGGGGTAAAAGGAGACGAGGTCATGTGGCATTGCTGAAACCTGAGCGGACCCTCGCTCCTCCTCCCTGCTTCCCCTACTCACCGCAACTCCTTGGCAGGTGCCCAAGGCCACCTGGATGGCACCTTTAAAGAGAAAAGTTCTGGGCTTCATCACCAGGTCCTGTAACGCGTCCACAGGGCTCGCACGTGCAGGGAACCCGGTGCATCGGCCAGCTGGTGACGGGCGCTCGGCAGGCTCCAAGTGGAATGCCCAAAGCACAAAAAAGAGAATGGAAGCTTAGAGCAGCACCAGAAACTGAGACTGGAGCAATAACAGCTACTTCCCTCCACTGCTCACCTTGACTGCTGGTATCCAGATTTACTTCCTAAAAAGAAAGACAAAGAACAGAGCTGTAACAGAGTCACCACATACACTTCTGCTGCAGAGACAAATGGTGCTTCACCTGCTTGGGGGAAACCCCTCACCCGGGATGGGGCCTTCTGGCACACATTTAATCCATCTGAATCTGAAAAAAAGGTCAGGACAAGAGTCAAGCTTTTGCAGGATAACTTAAGAGCTCCAGATATCTTGCGTCCATCTACAAATCCCACCTAGAGTCCAACTACACCCCACATTACAAACTTCAAGTCCCTGGGACTTCTCCTATTGCACCAGGCTATGCGGCAGGGCAGAGCAGCTCCGGCACAAATGTGTGTGCAGACACCCGTGACACGGGACAGACAGGACGTGACAAACAACGAGGACACAACATGGACAGAAATCTCCTGGCAAGGAAAATGGCTGCGAGGACTGAGAGAATGCAAAAGGAGATGACCGAGGGGAGACCGATGGTGAGCTGATGAGGCTCAGAGAAACCTGGAGGAAGAAGATGCTAACCGAATGATTTATTCCAAAAACTGCAAAGATGGATGCCCGAGAATCCTACGGCCAGAAGCCTCTACCTGCCCTCACGTTCTCGCAAGTCCTAGTCCGCCATAACGGATCCTGGTGGGGCAGAGCTGTCCATACAGCTCAGAACAAGACCTGAAGAGACATCTGACCGGATGCTTCTAAAGGGACAAGAGAGTCTGATGCCTGTCTGAGCTCCTGAGTCCAAAGTTCTATGGCCTGGGTGCCAGGCCGAGGAATGCAGAGATCGCAGATGCTAACAATGATGCCAGGGTTTCTGACAGGCCCCTCCAAGGCCTAAGATAAAAGACATGACATATCCAAACACGCATAATACACAAAAGACAAGTGACACGATACACACCGGGACTGCTCTGCCCTGCGCACCTCAGCACTGTGATCAAAAGTCCGGCTTTGCTTTTATGGGGCCTAAGGGTGTGCACTTCATGGACACCCCCATGTCCAAAGGAGACTCAAAAATCCCTCACGGTGGGTCCCTACCCTGTGCCCCGCTTTCATCCCCTCTGTGGGTTGTAGCCCTCTACTTATCTCTCGCACTGCTGGGGATGCAGATCCATATCAGGTGCAAAAGAAGGCAGCCTCAACATCTGGGAAGTTCCTGCTGGCACTGTTGTTCAACAACTCCCTGTTGTTTCTCAGTCAGCTACGTGAAAGAAATCCAAATATCAATGCATGATCTCTGCAGCACACTGGCCAAAACCCAACAATTCTGTGACTCACCGTTCTCCTAAGAATGCCCAGCTCCTGGGGCCGCACCCTTCGGCCGCGCTCCGAGGCTGATGCCGTTTTCACGGGGTAAGCCTGGGGTAAAAGGAGACGAGGTCATGTGGCATTGCTGAAACCTGAGCGGACCCTCGCTCCTCCTCCCTGCTTCCCCTACTCACCGCAACTCCTTGGCAGGTGCCCAAGGCCACCTGGATGGCACCTTTAAAGAGAAAAGTTCTGGGCTTCATCACCAGGTCCTGTAACGCGTCCACAGGGCTCGCACGTGCAGGGAACCCGGTGCATCGGCCAGCTGGTGACGGGCGCTCGGCAGGCTCCAAGTGGAATGCCCAAAGCACAAAAAAGAGAATGGAAGCTTAGAGCAGCACCAGAAACTGAGACTGGAGCAATAACAGCTACTTCCCTCCGCTGCTCACCTTGACTGCTGGTATCCAGATTTACTTCCTAAAAAGAAAGACAAAGAACAGAGCTGTAACAGAGTCACCACATACACTTCTGCTGCAGAGACAAATGGTGCCTCACCTGCTTGGGGGAAACCACTCACCCGGGATGGGGGCCTCTGGCACACATTTAATCCATCTGAATCTGAAAAAAAAGTTAGGACAAGAGTCAAGCTGTTGCAGGATAACTTAAGAGCTCCAGATATCTTGTGTCCATCTACAAATCCCACCTAGAGTCCAACTACACCCCACATTACAAACTTCAAGTCCCTGGGACTTCTCCTATTGCACCAGGCTATGCGGCAGGGCAGAGCAGCTCCGGCACAAATGTGTGTGCAGACACCCGTGACACGGGACAGACAGGACGTGACAAACAACGAGGACACAACATGGACAGAAATCTCCTGGCAAGGAAAATGGCTGCGAGGACTGAGAGAATGCAAAAGGAGATGACCGAGGGGAGACCGATGGTGAGCTGATGAGGCTCAGAGAAACCTGGAGGAAGAAGATGCTAACCGAATGATTTATTCCAAAAACTGCAAAGATGGATGCCCGAGAATCCTATGGCCAGAAGCCTCTACCTGCCCTCACGTTCTCACAAGTCCTAGTCCGCCATAACGGATCCTGGTGGGGCAGAGCTGTCCATACAGCTCAGAACAAGACCTGAAGAGACATCTGACCGGATGCTTCTAAAGGGACAAGAGAGTCTGATGCCTGTCTGAGCTCCTGAGTCCAAAGTTCCATGGCTTGGCTGCCAGGCCGAGGAATGCAGAGATCGCAGATGCTAACAATGATGCCAGGGTTTCTGACAGGCCCCTCCAAGACCTAAGGTAGAGGACATGACATATCCAAACAACACATAATACACAAAAGACAAGTGACACGATACACACCGGGACTGCTCTGCCCTGCGCACCTCAGCACTGTGATCAAAAGTCAGGCTTTGCTTTTATGGGGCCTAAGGGTGTGCACTTCATGGACACCACTCCATGTCCAAAGGAGACTCACAAACCCCTCTCAGTAATTCCCAAACCAGCACCCTGCTTGCATCCCCTCTGTAGGTCGTGGCCCTCTACTTATCTCTCGCACAGCTGGTGCTGTCGGTCTCAGGTGTGAAGAAAGGCCACCTCGTCAGCCGGGAAGGTCCTGCTGGCACTGGGCTGGTGTCTCTCAGACAGCTGTATTAAAGAAAATCAAACATCAGTGCCCAATCTTGGCAGCCCCTCAGCCAAAACCCCACAAGTCTGCTACTCACAGTGCTCCTAAGAACGCTCAGCCGCTAGGGCCGCACGCTTCGGGCACGCTCGGAGACCGAGGCCGTCGTCACAGGGGGTGCCTGGGTTAAGAGGAGATGAGGTGATTTGGCATGGCTGAAACCTGAGCGGACCCTCGCTCCTCCTCCCTACTTCCCCGACTCACCGCAACTCCTTGGCGGCTGCCCAAGACCACCTGGATGGCACCTTTAAATAGAAGAGTTCAGGGCTTCATCACCAGGTCCTGTAACGCGTCTACAGGGCTCGCACGTGCAGGGAACCCGGTGCATCGGCCAGCTGGTGACGGGCGCTTGGCAGGCTCCGAGTGGATTGCCTAAAGCACAAAAAAGAGAATGGAAGCTTAGAGCAGCACCAGAAACTGAGACCTGAGCAACAACAGCTACTTCCCTCCACTGCTCACCTTGACTGCTGGTATCCAGATTTACTTCCTAAAAAGAAAGACAAAGAACAGAGCTGTAACAGAGTCACCACATACACTTCTGCTGCAGAGACAAATGGTGCCTCACCTGCTTGGGGGAAACCACTCACCCGGGATGGGGGCCTCTGGCACACATTTAATCCATCTGAATCTGAAAAAAAAGTTAGGACAAGAGTCAAGCTGTTGCAGGATAACTTAAGAGCTCCAGATATCTTGTGTCCATCTACAAATCCCACCTAGAGTCCAACTACACCCCACATTACAAACTTCAAGTCCCTGGGGCTTCTCCTGTTGCACCGGGCTATGCGGCAGGGCAGAGCAGCTCCGGCACAAAGGTGCGTGCAGACACCCGTGACACGGGACAGACGGGACGTGACAGACAACGGGGACACAACACGGACAGAAATCTCTGGGCAAGAAGGATGACTGCAAGGACTGAGAAGATGCCAAATGAGATGACCAAGGAGAGACTGATGGTGAGCTGATGAGGCTCAGAGAAACCTGGAGGAAGAAGATGCTAACCGAATGATTTATTCCAAGAACTGCAAAGATGGATGCCCGAGAATCCTACGGCCAGAAGCCTCTACCTGCCCTCACCTTCTCACAAGTCCTAGTCCGCCATAATGGATCGTGGCGGGGCACAACTGCCCATACAGCTCAGAACAAGACCTGAAAAGACATCTGACCGGATGCTTCTAAAGAGACAAGAGAGGCTGATGCCTGTCTGAGCTCCTGAGGCAAAAGTTCCATGGCCTGGGTGCCAGGCCGAGGAATGCAGAGATCACAGATGCTAACAATGATGCCAGGGTTTCTGACAGGCCCCCCCAAGACCTAAGGTAAAGGACATGACCTTTCCAAACAACACATAATACACAAAAGACAAGTGACACGATACACACCGGGACGGCTCTGCCCTGCTCACCTCAGCACTGTGATCAAAAGTCCGGCTTTGCTTTTATGGGGCCTAAGGGTGTGCACTTCATGGACATCCCCATGTCCAAAGGAGACTCAAAAATCCCTCACGGTGGGTCCCTACTCTGCGCCCCGCTTTCATCCCCTCTGTGGGTTGTAGCCCTCTACTTATCTCTCGCACTGCTGGGGATGCAGATCCATATCAGGTGCAAAAGAAGGCAGCCTCAACATCTGGGAAGTTCCTGCTGGCACTGTTGTTCAACAACTCCCTGTTGTTTCTCAGTCAGCTACGTGAAAGAAATCCAAATATCAATGCATGATCTCTGCAGCACACTGGCCAAAACCCAACAATTCTGCGACTCACCGTTCTCCTAAGAATGCCCGGCTCCTGGGGCCGCACCCTTCGGCTGCGCTCCGAGGCTGATGCCATTGTCACGGGGTAAGCCTGGGGTAAAAGGAGACGAGGTCATGTGGCATTGCTGAAACCTGAGCAGACCCTCGCTCCTCCTCCCTGCTTCCCCTAATCACCGCAACTCCTTGGCAGGTGCCCAAGGCTACCCTGGTGACGCCTTTAAATACAAGAGTTCAGGGGTTCATCACCAAATCCTGTAATGCGTCCACAGGGCTCGCACGTGCAGGGAACCCGGTGCATCGGCCGGCTGGTGACGGGCGCTCGGCAGGCTCCGAGTGGATTGCCTAAAGCACAAAAAAGAGAATGGAAGCTTAGACTTGCCCCAGGAATTGAGAGCTCAGCAACAAAAACTGCTACTGATCACCTTGCTCTCCTGAACTTGACTGCTGGGATCCAGACTTACTTCCTAAAAAGAAAGACAAAAAACAGTGCTGTAACAGGGTCACCCTTGACACTCCCCCTGCACAGACAAATGGTGACTGACCTGCTTGTGGGAACCCCGTCACCCAGGATGGGGGGCTCTGCCACGGGTGCAATGCATCTGCACCTGAAAGAGAGTTAGAACATATGTCAAACACCTGCAGGATAACTCAAAACCTGCAAACACCTTAGGTCAATCTAGGAATGGCACCTAGAGTCCAACTGCACCCCACATTACAAATTTCAACTCCCCAGGGCTTGTCCTATTACACCAGGCTATGCAGCAGGGCAGAGCAGCTCCGGCACAAATATGTGCAGACACTTGTGACACAGGACAGACAGGACGTGACAGACAACGGGGACACAACATGGACAGAAATCTCGAGACAAGAACCATGACTGCAAGGAGCACAAGGACAGAAAATTAGATGACTGAGGTAAGATGGATGGCAAGCTGATGAGGCTCAGAGAAACCTGGAGGAAGAAGATGCTAACCGAATGATTTATTCCAAAAACTGCAAAGATGGATGCCCAAGAATCCTACGGCCAGAAGCCTCTACCTGCCCTCACCTTCTCACAAGTCTTAGTCCACCATAATGGATCCTGGTGGGGCAGAGCTGTCCATACAGCTCAGAACAAGACCTGAAGAGACATCTGACCGGATGCTTCTAAAGAGACAAGAGAGTCTGATGCCTGTCTGAGCTCCTGAGGCAAAAGTTCCATGGCCTGGGTGCCAGGCCAAGGAATGCAGAGATCGCAGGTGCTAACAATGATGCCAGGGTTTCTGACAGGCCCCTCCAAGGCCTAAGGTAAAGGACATGACATATCCAAACACACATAATACACAAAAGACAAGTGACACGATACACACCGGGACTGCTCTGCGCTGCTCACCTCAGCACTGTGATCCAAAGCCAGGCTTTGCTTTTATGGGGCCTAAGGGGCCGCTTCATGGACACCCCCCCATCTCCAAAGGGGACTCAAAAACCCCTCCCAGTAATTCCCAAACCAGCCCCCCGCTTTCATCCCCTCTGTGGGTCATGGCCCTCTACTTATCTCTCGCACTCCTGGGGATGCCGGTCTCAGGTGCGAAGAAAGGCCACCTCATCAGCCGGGAAGGTCCTGCTGGCACCGGGCTGGTGTCTCTCAGACAGCTGTATTAAAGAAAACCAAACATCAGTGCCTGATCTTGGCAGCCCCTCGGACAAAACCCCACAAGTCTGCTACTCACCGTGCTCCTAAGAACGCTCAGCTCCATCGCCGAGTCCCGTGATTCTTCCGCAGGGCTCGGGAGAGCGGCGCGCCCGGCGTGTCGGCCGGTCGGTGACTGGGGCTCGGCGTACTCCAAGTGGATTGCCTAAAGCGCAGAAACAGGAACAGATGCTTAGAGTTGCACTGGAAAGCGAGACTGGAGCATTAACAACTGCTTCTGTACCCTACTCAATGCTCACCTTGCCCACCTCATCTTGACTGCCGATATCCAGCTTTACTTCCTAAAAAGAAAAAGAACAGAGCTGCAACAGAGTCACACTTTACACTCTCCCTGCAGAGACAAACGGTGACTGACCTGCTCGGGGGAACCTCCTCACCCGGGATGGGTGGATGGATTTTGCCCTGGATTTTATCCTTCTGCATCTGAAAGAAAGCGAGGACAAAAGTCAAAGGGCTGCAGGATATCTTCACAGCTCCAAACATCTGTCTATCTAGGAATATCATCTAGAGTCTGGCAACACCCCACAAACTGCAAGTCGCTGGGACTTGTCCTGTTGCAGCAGGCTATGCGGCAGGGCAGGGCAGAGCGGCTCCGGCACAAATATGTGCGGACACCCGTGACACAAAACGTGACAAACAGGGGGACGACAAACACGACACGTTATGCTTGTGGTGAGGGTCTCGAGGGGAAAAGGCAAAAGGGACCCCAAAGACACACTAGGTAACACGGTACACCAGACAACACGACGTCGACCGGAACTGTTCTGCGCTGCCCGCCTGAAAGCTGCCATCAAAAGTAGAGCCTCTCCCTCTAGCTGTCCTAAGAGGCCCCTTGGAGAAGATTACTTTTCCCTCTGCTAATTTTTAAATCTGTCCCAGGAACTCCCAACCTGCTGCTCTCCCGTTGTCCCATCTCCAGGCCGTGGCCCTGACTTATCTTTTGGATGATCGGTGATGTGGATCCACGTTGCACCTGAAATGAGTCTGCCTCGGAGGGCCCCGTGATCGCCTGTTAGCCTCGCGGTCAGCTACAATAAAGAAAAACAAAACCAAAGTATGAGTACAGAGTTATGTGGGCCAAATCCCAGCGAGTCAGCTACTTGCCCTCTCCTGAGTGTGCCTGGCTCCTTCAGGCTCCAGCTTCATCCTGATTCCAAGGCTGTGGCCGTTATTATGAGTAGCACCTGGGTAAGAGAAAGGCAGAGTTAAATGGCATTCCTGTGAGTGCAGTGGATGACCTTGTGTGCTGCAAGACGTGTGAATGCCTCTGCTAGGCTTCTAAAAGGCCTTGGGTGGGGGGGGCCCTCAAATAAACACCCTTTCTCACCCTGCTGCCTTCAAAACCACCCCCCCAACAATAACTCCTAACCGGATACCCGCTCACCCTCCCTCTCCTAGTCACAATCCTCAACTCACCTGAAGCCTCAATCTCAAACATCATCTTGGACACTGGGCAGATTCCTCTTGTGACACGATGAATCTGCTGAAAAAAGTGTTGTAGTTGACACAACCTGGAGCCTCTGGAAGCTGCGCTCCTCCTAAAAAAAAATACAAAATAAAATAAGAACAAACAGGAAATTACAAATGCACTTTACCACCCCTAAACACAAAACCCAAAACTGTGAACTTAAATACTCCCTGTATTCTATGCTGTTTTCTTCACAGTATCTTCAAAGCCTCTGTGGCTTTAGATGCCCAGAAACACCTGCTGAAAACAAGCTGTGATAAGCTGAAAGAGCCTCTTACCTGAAATGAGAGTGAAATGAGAGGAGAGCTCTGATCCCAGCACATCCCAGAGAGGGAATGAAGGCCCTGAGCAAAGGCTGGGGTTAATAAACCCCTGATGGTGCCCGCCTCTCATTCCCATGGCACCCGGGAAAAGGGAGGGGGGTGAATCCCACCCGGTATGAAAGCCCTCAGAGCAGTTGCAGCTGTTTGGCTCCTCTGACTCAAATTCAAGGGGAGCAAAGGGCTTGTTAGAGAAGAAAACTCTTCTGAAAAATAACAGCGCTTTGTTTTTTGCAACAACTACTTGGAGTAAATGGGCAGAAAACTGGTAAGAAATAAAACTTTCTGTTTAGGCAGTATAACTAGATAAATTGGCTAATTTGCTGTGAACTTGCATAATTATTCCTTAGTGGCTATTAAGTAGTACTTCATGTGTGACTGAGCCCGGTGGAGAAGAATGCTTATGATATGAATAGTCTAAGTCTCCTTGGGACCTCTAATTAGGCCTATCTACATTATAAGTAAAAATAAGAAAAATAAAAGCTTCCCAGGCAGTGTAAGGGTTAAGTGCATGCCAGGCTCACCCTGCTCTGAGATACTTGGTCCTATGGCACAAAAAGAAGGGCCCTGAAATGTATTTTTAAACCCTTAAAATGCTGAAAAAAGCAGAGCTTCCTTCCAGTGCACCCCTTAAACAGAGGAAATGGGGCAGCTACCTCTACTGAAACTAATACAATGGCAAATAAATAGCTTCTGCCCTTTAATTTACTCTCCTTAATTATTGGGAAAAGAAGGGTTTTCTTCTCTCTTTAAATCTCTCCAGGGATGAAAAAAGAGGGATTTTTCCCTCAGTTCAACTCTTAAGATGGAGGGACAGCTGGGCTTCTCCCTCAATTTAGGCCTCAAGACAATAAAAAGGGGGCGGCTACCCTTAATTCAAACCCATAAGAAACCTTGTCAAGATTTTCCCCTTCTATTTAAACTGGGGAATAATCGAAAATGAGGACTCCCTGTCAATTAACACCCCTAACAGCATAGAAAAGGCAGGGATTCTTTCAACTGAGACCACTAAAATTGCAGGGGAAGCAGAGTCCCTCCCAGTTTGAACACAAAAAATAAAGGAAAAGGAAGCATTTTCCCTTGTTTCTAAACCCTTTTTCTCCTAATAACCCCTCTCCTTTCTGGGAGTGCTGTGGAGGGTCTGGGGGCTCTGGGGAGGGACTGGCACAGTAAAAGGGGAAAGTTGAAAGCCCTCTCCTGGAACCCCACATGCTGCCTGGCCTGCTCAGATGCTGCCCCTTGGCAAAAGGGCTCTTCCCTTGGCATTTTCTCAAAGGGGACTGAGTGGTAATAGTTTCAAAAAAGGCAAATGATCCAAGAAATGTACAAAGAACAACACAGAATTAAGAATTAAGACAACGCTTATACCACTGGTTTCAAGCACTGCCTGGTTTTATTCTGGTCTTGCCTGAATAAAACATCTCCTTAGGGGAGGAATACTCCAGATAGAAGGATCAAGACTGTTTTTGTGTTCTGACCTTAGCCTGAGAATTGTACAGGGGAGAAGGGGAATTACCATTTCCATCAGTAAACTTTATTTGATTCATTCCAAGACTGGACATGCTAGCTGGGTTATAAGTAAATGCTTGAATTGTGAGAATAATTAGTATTGTAGTTCACAACATTTATGCTCTTATTGCAAAAAGTGTTAAAGTAATAACTTAGTTTTGTGGATGGGAATTACTAGTGCCTGGTGAATGAGAGATACCTGAAGAACCGTAAGAGACCACAGTTAAAGGGTGTCCAAACCAATTTGCCTGGAAATTAGTCAGCTAAGCCAAACAAAAACTGTAGGGTATCAGAATAGGTTGGCTTTACACTATTTATTGGCCAAAGAAGGGGGTGTTTGTGGAAAGTTTAATATATCAAATTGTTGAAAATTGATGAGCACAGAAAGTCATTCTAGAAAAAGCAAAAGAAATCAAAGAAGAAAAAAAATATATATGCATATAATAACCCAGGTACCGGTCCAAAAATTAGAAAACAATGTTAAAACCTAGCTGGTAGGGTAATGTATTAGAAGAAATTAAGATCTTTCATTTTATGTGTTGCAACTATTTTTATATTTCTTCCTTGTGTAATCCCCTGTTTTATTTTGCCCGCATAGTCCAGAAGATGCAAGTAGATAAGAAATATTGCTCAAGCCAAAGGATTTACAAAGAATAAGAGTAGGGATTGTGACAAATGCAGGTATTTTATGATTGGCTTTTTTGAAATATTAAAATGAATATTATATGTGCTGTGTTAGAAAGGAATGCTGTATTAATTCTCTTAAGTAGTGTGTTAAATATAGTTTTAGGTTATAAAAACTGTTAAAATAGAAACGATGCTATGTAAGATACTTTTTTTAAAGAAAGGACTTGCAGCAAGATAGCGGCCACAGGACACCTGGATCTTTCAGAGAAAAAGAATTTTTATATATTGCCCTCTTATCAGAAGAAACAAACTTCTTCCTGCCTCCAAGGCACCATTAGGATTAGAAGGAAGAAGTGGATGATGACCAGACAGAATGCTGTATTTGAATGGAATTTATGCATCATGTATGAAGTGTATGACTATGCAACAGGCTATTGCTTTTAGAGGTTAATCCTTTGTTAACGGGGGTCCTTTTTTCGGGTTCATGCTGCCCAGAAAAAGGTACCCAGATGTCCGTAAATCTTTGTTTTGTTGTCTCATATTGTCCTAATTCAAATTGTCTAAATTATTATTATTCTAATTGTATTCCTATTTTTATAACCATTTTATTACTATTAAACTTTCAAAAATTTGAAAAGCAAGTGATTGGCGTTTTTCACACCAGTCTGTTAGTTGAAAATTATCAAAAGATTTTTGTGATATGTATCTATTTTCTAATTTTGGTATTAATGCTGGCAAATTTTCAGGGTTTACTGTCTAATTTTGGGTCGAGAAATCTGTCCCAAACACTGAAGGGACTCTGGAGCTATTTGGGAACAGTCCTTTTTCGAAATTCTTTTGTGTTGGGATCAAAGGGTTGGCATTTGCAAGGGCAAAATAATTCTCTCTCTGTCCTGTATTTATTAAAGCAGCTGTCATATTCCAATCTCCTCCTCCTCGTCGCACGGTTTGTGTGCATGGATGTGGCTGTGCAGACGAATCATGACACAAAGTAGTCCCACTGGGTGCTAGGAGTGTGGAAGGCGAAAACGCAGAGGCACATCAGGTATCGGTTGTGCACGGTTACGCGCTGCGCTGCGGAGGGATCTCTCGGTGCCCGGCAGAAGGAGAGACGCGGAAGGATACGTGCAAGGCGCTGCAGTTTTCGCCTGCTGTGGTGCCGTGTACAGATGCAGTGGCGGCAGAAGTGGCGTGACAGGGCACAGGGATGCCGGCTGTGGCCGGACAGCGGCACGCAGTGGCTCGGAACCGGGACCGGGCTGTATCAAAGCTGCGGCAAACGCAGTGGGGGGTGGCGGCGGGGCCGTGGAGATAGAACTGCGCATGCGTGCGGCTGATCCCGGAAGCAGCGCTGTGGTTCCATGAGTCGGCGCGGAGTGATATCGCTGGTGCTGGGGTTGTAGCAACTGCGCATGCATGGGTTCCGTCACTAGAGCGGCGTAGGCAGTCACCATGGCAGCGGGCGGGCCGGGGGGTGCGGGAGGCAGCGGAGCTACGGGAACGGGGCTGCGGCTGCGGCCGTGGAAGGGAATGCCGGGACGTCCGTGGTTGCAGGAGGCGGCGGAGCCATGCCATCCAGCAGCTCTGAAGCGGGAGGGTGCGGTGGGGAAGGCGCGGCTCGGCCCGCCATGCAGCGGCGGCGGCAGGAGAGGGGAAGCAACCACGGGCGGCGCTGACGGGAGGCTGGGCTGGAGCGCCGCGGCGCTGGCACGGGGTGCCTTGGGTGGCTGGGGCGCCCCTCTAAAACAGTCATTAAAACACTCTAAAAATTATTTTAAAAGCCCTGAAAAAGCCCTAAAGGTATCCTAAACGTTTCCAGAGAATTCCTAAAAAACTCCTGCAAAAAAACCCCTAAAATATCCTTAAAAATCCCTGAAAAATCACCTGAAAGACCCTAAAAAACTGTTTAACCCCTACCTGTAACACTGTGGCCTCCAAACATCATCTCTACCTATTAATCGGGGTTAACTGCAAGACCCTCAAACACCACCACAATCACCAGCTTGAGTTGGTCTGGACAGCACCAAATAAAATAAAAAGCTCTATAAATAAAAAAATTTTAAAAAAAGCTTTAAAAATGGAAAAATTTTTTTAAAAATTAAATAAAAAATAAAATTAAAAAAATAAAAAACGCTTTAAAAATAGAAAAATCAAAAATAAAAATTAAATAAAAAATAAAAAATAAAATAAATGCATTAAAAAGAAAGAAATTAAACTAAAAATTAAATAAAAAATAAAATTAAAAAAATTTAAAAATTTTAAAAAATTAAATAAAAAATAAAATTAAAAAATAACAAAAAAAGCTTTAAAAATAGAAAAATCAAAAATAAAAATTAAATAAAAAATAAAAATAAAAAATAAAATAAATGCTTTAAAAATAGAAAAATTAAAACAAAAAAATAAAGATAAAATTAAAAAATAAAATAAAAAGCTTTAAAAATAGAAAAATCAAAACTAAAAATTAAATAAAAATAAAATTAAAAAAAGAAATAAAAAATTAAAACTAAAAATTAAAGATAAAAAAATTTTAAAAATAAAAAATGCTTTAAAAATAAAAAAATTAAAAATAAAAAATAAATAAAAAATAAAAATAAAAAATAAAATAAATGCTTTAAAAATAGAAAAATCAAAACAAAAAATTAAATAAAAATAAAATTAAAAAATAAAATCAATGCTTTAAAAATAGAAAAGTCAAAAATAAAAATTAAATAAAAAATAAAAATAAAAAATAAATGCTTTAAAAATAGAAAAATTAAAACAAAAAATGAAGATAAAATTAAAAAATAAAATAAAAAGCTTTAAAAATAGAAAAATCAAAACTAAAAATTAAATAAAAAATAAAATTAAAAAAAGAAGTAAAAATATTAAAACTAAAAATCAAAGAAAAAAACAAAATTTAAAAAATTAAAAATGCTTTAAAAAAAAGTTAAAACTAAAAATAATATAAAAAATAAAATTATAGAAATAAAATAAATTATTTAAAAATAGAAAAATTAAAACTAAAAATTAATTAAAAAATAAAAAATTTAAAAATAAGAAAAAGAGCTTTAAAAATAGAAAAATCAAAAAAATTAAATAAAAAATAATATTAAAAAATAAAATAAATGATTTTTAAAAAATAAAAAAAAAATTAAATAAAAATAAAATTAAAAATTAAAAAAAATGCTTTAAAAATAGAAAAATCAAAAATAAAAATCAAATAAAAAATAAAAAATAAAAAATAAATGCTTTAAAAATAAAAAAATCAAAACTAAAAATTAAATAAAAAATAAAATTAAAAAATAAAAGAAATAGAAAAATTAAAGCAAAATTAAAGATAAAAATAAAATTAAAAAAATAAAAAAGCTGTAAAAATAGAAAAATTAAAAATAAAAATTCAATAAAAATAAAAAAAAATTTAATTAAAAAATAATGAAAAACAAAATAAAATCCGTAAAGTGCTGTAAAGTACCGTTAAAGTTCCATAAAAGGTAGTGCCGTGAAGCGCGGCTGTTGTAAAAAGGGCCGTTAAGCGCGACAGTCGCGCTTTACGGCAGCTTTTGCGACAGTCCCGCTTTACTGCACCTTTTACGACAGTCGCACTTTACGACAGTTTTGCGACAGTCGCGCTTTGCGGCAATTTTTACGACAGTCGCACTTTACGGCGCCTTTTACGACAGTCGCGCTTTACGGCGCCTTTTGCGACAGTCGCGCTTTACGGCACCTTTTGCGGCAGTCGCGTTTTGTGGCACTACCTTTTATGGAACATTTGCGGGTTTTTTTTTGTTTTTCATTTATTTTTCATTAATTTTATTTCTTTAATTTTATTTTTTATTTAATCTTTTTTTTTCTATTTTTCTATTTTTAAAGCTTTTTATTTTAATTTTCCAATTTTATTTTTGATTTAGTTTTTATTTTTAATTTTTCTATTTTTAAAGTTTTTATTTTATTTTTTTAATTTTATTTTTTATTTATTCTTTATTTTTAAGTTTTCTATTTTTAAAACTTTTTATTTTATTTTTCTAATTTTATTTCATATTTAATTTTTATTTTCAATTTTTCTATTTTTAAAGCATTTTATTTTATTTTTTTAATTTTATTTTTTTTAGTTTTTATTTTTATTATTTCTTTTTTAACGCTTTTTATTTTATTTTTTCTATTTTATTTTTTATTTAATTTCTGTTTTTAGTTTTTCTGTTTTTAAACCTTTTTTTAATTTTATTTTTTATTAAATTTTTATTTTCAATTTTTCTATTTTTTCAAGCTTTTTATTTTATTTTTTTAATTTTATTTTTTATTTAAGTTTTATTTTTATCTATTTTTAAAGATTTTTATTTTATTTTTTATTTCATTTTTATGTTTATTTTTTTATTTTTAAAGTTTTTATTTTATTTTTCTAATTTTTTTTACCTAATTTTTACTTTTAATTTTTCTATTTTTAAAGCTTTTAATTTTTTATTTTATTTTTTACTTGATTTTTTAAAAATTTTTCTATTTTGAAAGCTTTTATTTTTTTTAATTTTATTTTTTATTTTATTTTTATTTTTATTTTTTCTATTTTTAAAGCTTTTTATTTTATTTTATTTGGTGCTGCCCAGACCAACTCAAGCTGGTGATTGTGGTTGTGTTTGAGGGTCTTGCATTATGGCACTACCTTTTATGTAACTTTTACGGCACTTTACAGTTTTTAATTTGTTTTTCATTTATTTTAAATTAATTTTGTTATTTTAATTTTATTTAAATTTTATTTTTAATTTTTCTATTTTTAAAGCATTTTTTTACATTTTATTTGGTGCTGCCCAAACCTGCTGTAGTGCATTTTTATACTTTGTAATACTTAGAAGTAATTTTCTTTTGTATCCCCATATTTTTCCCAAATGGTTTATCCCAAACTGTACCCCCCTCCCTTTACCTGTGTTATCCCTCTCCCGGGATGAGATCATCCCCAAACCCCCACCCTGGCTCTCTGTCAATCACTCAGCCTCCCATCCCCTCCATCCAGAAGTTTCGGTCCAAGTCCTCGAGTGATTAGCCAGAGGCTGGGGGTCAGCCCCCCAAGCCATGCCCCATATGCTGTCCTATATGTCTATCCCCCAGCATCCATCCCTTAGGGTCACTTAATGGTTGGTAGGACGTTATCTACTTTCGGTTTCCACCTCCCTTTAAATGTAACCTTGGCACATCTCCCAGGGCTCTTGGCAGGAGCCCCCTGAGGTGCAGGAGCTCCTTTGGGGGTCCTAATAAAACTTTGGATTAACCCCTGCTAAGAGTCAGCACTTTATCTTCTACCGCGGTCTCTGGTGTCTCTTCTGCTGCAAAAGCGACCAGGCCAGGATCCCTCAGTACCCTGGGGGCACAGAGAGTGTCTGCCCCCAGCCCAGGTGCCCTCAGCACCCTCGGGGCACAGACAGAGAGTGTCTCCTCGCTGTTGGCCGTGTCACAGCTGCCCCCCCGGTGTCTGCCAACTCGGGACCGGCCGAGGGTTACTGAGAAGCTCGCACAAACCCGCTCGGCCGCAGATTGTGGTGGTGTTTGAGGGTCCCCAGGACAAGGGAAGAGATGAGAATCTGGACTCCACCTTTATGAAGGCTAAAATATATAATGATCTCTATTTTACTCCCATCTCTCTTCTTGCAGCTCCAGCTCTGTTTCTCCAGCTTCAAAGCACAGCATCTTGATCTTGGCTCCATCTGAGCAACAATTCAGCCCGGGCACGAGCCTCTCAAAATCCCCCCACCAGCAATATTCCAGCCCTGCAGTGATTTTACCTCCCGCCCAACAATCCCTTGTCACTGTGCCAGCTCCTGCATAAGTTCATCTCATTGCCCACAGCCCCATTCACAGGTCTAGGACCATTTCCGTTTTCGTTCAAATCACAGCGCCACAGTCCACTTCCCAGCCCCACAGAGATTTCAGCTCCAACCCAAAGAAGTTCGATCCCAGGCGCAAACAATATTCTACCATCGACAGGGTTTTCAATAAGAAGAAAGAAGCTTCCTTGCCCACTCCACACATACTGTTCTACTTCTGCTCACAAGCCCCAGACCCTGCAGCCATGTCACAGGCCCACAGTGATTTCGACGCAAGAACACTAAAGTCTCCGTGCCAGCACTATGGTTTCTATGCCGTGTTCAGCCCCCATTCCAGACCTGCAATGAAGACATCACCAGACCCAGTGATTTCAGCTCTTTCAGCTCTTGACCCACAAGCTTTATTTTACTGCCAGCTCTCTTCTTGCAGCTCCAGCTCCGTGTTTCTCCAGCTTCTAAGGGCAGCATCTTGATCTTGGCTCCAGCTCGGCAACAATTCAGCCCCCACACAAGCCTCTCACAACCCCCCCGCCAGCAATATTCCAGCCCTGCAGTGATTTTACCTCCCGCCCAACAATCCCTTGTCACTGTGCCAGCTCCTGCATAAGTTCATCTCCTTGCCCACAGCCCCATTCACAGGTCTAGGACCTTTTCTGTTTTCATTCAAATCACAGCCTTACAGTCCACTTCCCTGCCCCACATTGATTTCAGTTCCACCTCTAGAGGTTCCATCCCAGGCGCAAACAATATTCTACCATCGACGGGGTTTTCAGGCGCAAGGCTGCAGCCCCCTTTCCCGCTCCACACGTTCTGTTCTAGTTTCAGTCACAATCCCCAGCCCCTGCAGCCACGTCACAGGCCTACAGGGATTTTGACGCAAGAACACTAAGGTCTCCGTGCCAGACCTATAGTTCTAATGCTGTGTTCAGCCCTGATTCCCCACCTGCAATGAAGACAGCACCAGACCCAGTGATTTCAGCTCTTTCAGCTCTTGACCCACAAGCTTTATTTTACCGTCTCTATGCCAGCCCTATGGTTTCTATGCCATGTTCAGCCCCCATCCCACACCTGCAATGATGACAGCACCACGCCCAGTGAATTCAGCTCTTTCAGCTCTTGACCCACAAGCTTTATTTTACTGCCAGCTCTCTTCTTGCTGCTCCAGCTCTGTGTTTCTCCAGCTTCTAAGGGCAGCATCTTGATCTTGGCCCCAGCTCGGCAACAATTCAGCCCCCACACAAGCCTCTCACAACCCCCCCGCCAGCAATATTCCAGCCCTGCAGTGATTTTACCTCCCGCCCAACAATCCCTTGTCACTGTGCCAGCTCCTGCATAAGTTCATCTCCTTGCCCACAACCCTATTCACAGGTCTAGGACCTTTTCTGTTTTCATTCAAATCACAGCCTTACAGTCCACTTCCCTGCCCCACATTGATTTCAGTTCCACCTCTACAGGTTCCATCCCAGGCGCAAACAATATTCTACCATCGACTGGGTTTTCAGGCGCAAGGCTGCAGCCCCCTTTCCCGCTCCACACGTTCTGTTCTAGTTTCAGTCACAATCCCCAGCCCCTGCAGCCACGTCACAGGCCTACAGGGATTTTGACGCAAGAACACTAAGGTCTCCGTGCCAGACCTATAGTTCTAATGCTGTGTTCAGCCCTGATTCCCCACCTGCAATGAAGACAGCACCTGGCGCAATGATTTCAGCTCTTTCAGCTCTTGACCCACATGCTTTATTTTACTGCCAGCTCTCTTCTCGCAGCTCCAGCTCTGTGTTTTTCCAGCTTCAAAGGACAGCATCTTGATCTTGGCTCCAGCTCGGCAACAATTCAGCCCCTGAACGATCCTCTCGAAGTCCACTCCACCAGCAGTATTCCAGGCCTTCAGCTATTTTAGCTCCCGCCCAATAATCTCCAGTCACTTTGTCAGCCCCTGCATAAGTTCACCTCGATTCCCACAGCCCTGTTCACAGGTCTTGCCCCTTTTCCACTTTCATTCGAATCCCCGCCCCACATTCCTTTCAGCTCCACCTCTAGAGGTTCCATCCCAGGCACAAACAATATTCTACCACCAACCACGTTTTCAGGCGCAAGGTTGTAGCCCCCTTTCCCACTCCACACGTCCTCTTCTACTTTCGGTCACAATCCCCTGCCCCTGCATCCATGTCACAGGCCTACAGTGATTTCAGCACAAGAACACTTTTGTCACTGTGCCAGCCCCTGCATAAATTCCCCTCGATGCTCACAGTCCCATTCTCAGCCTTAGTTTCTTATCCATTTTCAACCACAATCCCAGCCCCACAGTGATTTCAGCTCGATCCCTAGAGATGCCATTACAAATCTCCGCAATATCATGGCATCAACGCGGCTTTCAGGCACAAGGTTGCAGTCCCCTTTTCCATTTCACATATCCTGTTCTACTTTCAGTCATAATACCCAGCCCCATCATCCATATCACAGGCCTGCAGTGTGTTTAGTACATAAATCATACAGTCTCTATATCAGCCTTCCAGTTTCCATCCCATGTGCAGTCTCAATCCCAGCCCCACAGTTTCCCTTTCCCAGCCCCAGTGATTTCAGCTGTTGACACACAACCTTTATTTCACTGCCAGCTCTCTTCTTCCATCTCCAGCTGTGCTCTTTTCCAGCTCTGCCAGGCAAAGCTGCTCTCAGGTTGAAACAGGGTTTTGGCTTTGGCTGCAGTTTTGGGGTTTCACCTCCACGTTCAGTATCACCATTGCCACCCCATTTTGGCAGTTATTATTCTATTTCCAGCTTTTTCATTTTGTGTCCCATTCTATGGTTATTCCTCAGATCTACAGTGAGCATCCCTTTGAGCAGTGATTGATGCTGCAGCACTGCAGTCCCCACCCTGGCCCCAGTGATTTCAGCTCCAGTCCCACAAGCTTTATTTCACTGCCAGCTCTTCTGTTCCACTTCCTGCTCAACATCTTCACAGCAGTGCCACATAACGCTACTTCTGCTTCTCAGGGCAGGATCTTTGCTTTAGCTCTAGCTCTGTGTGGTTTGAGCTTAGATCACAGCCCTTACAGCAATTTCAACTCCAACCATGCAGCTCACCTCCCAGCTCCACATTCCTTATTCCCAGCCCCACAGGGGTTTTACCCCAAACCCTACCATATTTCTGTCTCCTCCAGCTCTGCTGCCTCAGCTCCAGCTCCTCAGCTTCCTACTGGCTGTAGCTAAAAGCTGCTCCTGCTTCTCACTGCAGCTTGGGGCTGTTGATAAGGTCACAAATCAGTTACTGCCATCATTTCAATATCTCTAGAAGTTGTCCCACCCACCCCTGTGGGATCCCAACTTTGGGGACACTTGAGGCCTGAAGCTCAACATCTACCTTCTCCCTCACTCTGGCCCTCAGCCCAGCACCTGCACAAAGGCCCCCTCACTTCCTCCCAGGCAGCTCCAGGGGCTGGGAATAGCCACCGGGCTCCTGCTCCCCCATCCCAAAAGGCACCCTTGGGCTAGTTCTTGGGCCCTGGAACCCCTCTGAGCCCCCACACCCTCAGCCTCTCTGCTTGGTACCACGGGGCAGGGGCTGGGAACCCCCAGGCATATCCTGCAGGCCCTGTGCTGCAGCTCCGTGCCCTTCTCCCATAGCATTTATCTAGCCCCAGCATTTCCACCGCTCCACATTGTTTTGGGCCTGACTCATGTCAAAATCATTATTCCACACCCTGGGGTTTTATATCCCCACTAATCTCACAAATAGTGTTTCAGCCCCAGTCCCACAACCCTTACTGAATTAACATCAGATATCTAGTAAAGAAAACAAATCAAACCAAAAAGATGTAATAAAACGAGCAATAATAACACAATAAAGAGAAAATAATTGTAAGTAGAAACAAAATAAAGTAATAAAAATTCAAAAAAAGCAAGCTTTATTCCTCGTATTCTGAACAATACTTTAAATCCAGAAACCGCGAAACGGCTTCTTCCCGGCCCCCAGTGACAGCAGCCGGTTCCCCCCCCGCGCCACTCCAGGCCCCACACCAGCCGCCAGCTACCCGAGCCGCGCAGGGCGCGGCAG